>NW_027496064.1:0-232932 GCF_021521415.1 Bidens hawaiensis
TGGGAACAAATATGAAGCAAGACTATTATGAACTAGAATTGGTGGATATTCATAAGGAATGAATATGGAGCATAGGTTTGCTGCCAAGGTTCATAGATATTTGTGGATACAAATATTGGACTGACCCGCTCTCAATATTACTACATGGAGTCGATGGACCTGATCATTAGTAATTTTGAGTAAAGGAGAATTTCATATTATCCTTAGACCTGAGATGTATACTGGGTCTTGATTTTCACTAAGTATTACACTTTGACTCTCCCCTTCGCTATTCGTAAAAGATGGTACATAAGGATGAGCTCGGGTGGAGTATAAAGTGATAGTGAGAGGCGTATACAGTCAAGATGGAATTTGTTCTTCTTATGTGTTGAGAGTTTAGATGTCTAAGGCCTGATAAAGTTGAATTGTAAAGAGAATGATCGCCTATGTCTCTTAGATCCAACATGACATCTAGTAACAAAGGGATATAATGATAGATTCACCTAAATCATATCAAGTAAGGGACTTGAAGGGATGATGTTATTGAATGGCACTTCGTCAAACACATTAAGGGTGGTGAACTGTTGTTAGGCGGTATTCACCACTTGCATTAATTTTCTATGTATCTCGTGCAAGTGGGAGATTGTTGGAATTTCATATGCCCGAGACACATATTTATATTAATGTGGCTAACTGTGTTTGATCCAAGTCGGGTCATACCCAATAACAAGCTAGACAACACCAAATGTATTCTTTTAGTGATTTGATCACTTAAACGAATACCGAACACTGCGCAATTAGAAAAATTGGTTTTCTAAATAATTACACTTGATGATTTAAATAAATTATCTGGATAATTTATTTATATAAAAATTAATTATTTAATTGGTTAAATAATTAAGATAGCATGTATGTTTTATAAAATTAGTTTTATAAAGTATGAGATGGAGATGTTTTAATTGTTAAAACAAAACAAAAAAAAAAAAAAAAAAAAAAAAAAAAAAAGGAAACCGTCCACCCCTCAAGTGGGTGGAGGTTTTGGTCCAATTAGATTGCATGCTACCTTTGCATGTTATGATGTCTTGTTTTAAAAACACTCCATACAACATACATGCAATTGACCTACTCTTGGTTTTCTTTTTCAAGTGTTTTACAAGCTTCAAAATCTCTCTCTCCCTCTCCATAAACTCACGGCAGCAGCAGCAGAAAAAAGTGAGCTTTGTGAGCTTGTTTTGTGTTCATAAATCCTAGCAAAACAACTTGGTGTTGTCACAAATAGCTTGGGGTATCACACTCTTGAGGTCTTCTTCTTTGGAGGCTTGTCATTCATCCACCATCCCTTCAACAACCCACTTGTTCTTCTAAAGGTAGAAGAAGGTACAATTTACATTTTGTGAGCATCTTGTTCTTGTAATTTTGATCCTTGGCTTCGGGTTTTTAGTTTTAACATAATGGTATGTTCATAACAAGTTTTATAACACTAGCTTCCGTTGCGTTTTCTAGTTAAATATGGTTAACTTAGACTTTGATAAACTTGCATAAAACCCAACATGTGGTTAATCCGGAGGGGATTACCGTGGACCCAGCTAAGATTGAAGCGATAACGAATTGGAAGACTCCGCAGAATCCGACTGATATACGAAGCTTCCTAGGGTTAGCTGGCTACTATAGGAGATTCATCGAAGGTTTCTCCAAGATAGCCGCACCGCTGACCGGTATGACCCGAAAGTCGATAGTATTTAGTTGGGGGAAGTTTCAGGAGGAAGCCTTTGAAGAATTGAAGAAGAGACTCACGCAAGCTCCAATCCTTACTTTACCCGATGGTGATGAGGATTTTGTTGTTTGTGCTGATGCCTCGCATCAAGGGTTAGGTTGCGTGTTGATGCAACGAGGGAAGGTGATAGCCTACGCGTCTAGACAGTTGAAAGTCCATGAGAGTACTTATCCGACGCATGATTTGGAGTTAGCAGCTGTAGTGCATGCTCTTAAGATATGGAGGCATTACCTGTACGGTACTAAGTGCACTATCTATACAGATCATAAGAGTTTAAAGTACTTCTTCGAGCAGAAAGAATTGAACATGAGGCAGAGAAGATGGTTAGAATTGATAAAGGATTACGACTGTGAGATTAAGTATTACCCCGGTAAAGCTAACGTGGTCGCTGATGCGCTAAGTCGTAAGAATGAGGAAGTCCTTGCAACCGTGAAGTCATATAAGTTGATCATGAACTCAAGTCTTTTTGAAGAAATCATCAAAGTGCAGTCAGAGGTGTTAGTAAACGAAGGGTTAGTAAAGAAAGAAAGGATTTATGGCCAGCAAGATGAGTTGATGGAAAACACTCATGGAGTTAAAACTAGATTTGACCGTATGTGGATTCCACGCCATGGTGATCTTAGAAGTCGAATCTTAGATGAAGCTCATAAGTCAAGGTACTCAATCCATCCTGGAGCTACAAAGATGTACCAAGACCTGAAAAGAGATTACTGGTGGCCAGGAATGAAGAATGATGTAGTAGATTATGTCGGTAAGTGCTTAACTTGCTTACAAGTCAAGGCCGAGCACCAAAAGCCTTATGGGAAGATGCAACCGCTAGAGATACCTGAGTGGAAATGGGAACACATCACTATGGACTTCATAACTAAGCTACCTCGTACAGCTAAGCAACATGATACCATCTGGGTGATTGTGGACCGTTTGACCAAGAGTGCTCACTTTCTGCCCATACGAGAGGCCATCTCGTCAGAAACGTTAGCAAGCTTGTTCATCAAGGAAGTGGTAACCAAGCATGGAGTACCGTTATCGATCGTGTCTGATAGGGATACACGGTTTACTTCGAGGTTCTGGAAGAAATTTCATGAAGCTATGGGGACGAGGTTGAACATCAGTACGGCGTACCATCCTCAAACCGATGGACAGTCCGAAAGGACGATCCAAACCCTTGAGGATATGCTACGTGCTTGTGTTTTAGATTTTGGTGGAAGCTGGGATGATCATCTGCATCTGGCAGAGTTCTCCTATAACAACAGTTACCATTCGAGCATTGGTATGCCACCGTTTGAGATGCTTTACGGTCGACGATGTAGAACCCCGGTGTGTTGGGGTGAGATTGGTCAGAAGGAAATGGGAAGCATAGAAGTGGTTCAAGAAACGTCTTCAAAGTTCGATCAGATCAAAGCAAGAATGAAAGCCGCTCAAGACAGACAAAAGTCTTATGCAGATAAGCGGCGACGACCAATTGAGTTTAACGTGGGTGACTATGTGATGCTTAAGGTCTCTCCTTGGAAAGGAATTATCCGTTTTAGAAAGAGAGGGAAGCTAAGTCCGAGGTACATTGGACCATTTAAAATTTTGTATCGTGTGGGGGAAGTAGCTTATAAGCTGGATTTACCCGATGAGTTAGAAGGAATTCATTCAACCTTCCATGTTTCTCATCTGAGGAAGTGTCTAGCTGATGACACGTCTCACATGCCATTAATGGACATTGAGGTTGATGAACAATTGAACTACATCGAGCAACCGATAAAGATCGTTGATCGCAAGGAGAAGCAGCTTCGTCACAAAACTATACCTTTGGTAAAAGTAATATGGAAACACCGCAAGGGATCAGATGCTACTTGGGAAGTCGAGGATGAGATGCGCAAGTTTTACCCTAGTTTGTTTATGTAATAGTTAGGTTTCGGGGACGAAACCTCTTTAAGGGGGGAAGACTTGTAACATCCTAAAATTTTTATAATGTTAAATAAAAGAAAGTTATGTTTAGTGATTTCACGTTTTAGTTATTTAATGTCGAGTAAGGAACGGGTTATGGGCTTAGATTACGTAAGATGGGTTAAATGAGAATGGGCCTTGGGTCCGTGGGCTTATAAATACCCATCCCAAGCCCAAGATATCATTTTATTTCCATCTTTCTCTTTTACACACTCAAAAGCACACACATAACCGACCGAGATCCGAAGTCGAGACCCGAGATTTTGCTGGTAGATCTGAGTTGGAAAGGTAAGAACTAATCCCGCAAAGCTAATATTACTGAAAATGGTTAGGATTTGACGGGTTAATCGGACCCGAAACACAACTGCCCAAATCGGACCCCTAAAACGTCGATTTTAGGCCGATTTGATGGTTGGGATTTGTAGGCGCCGATCATACGATTCCGTGGGTACCAAAATCGAGTTATTTGGCTAAGAAACGAAGGAGTTATGGGCAAACAGATCTGCAGCGCGACAACTTCGCCTTCATCTGGGCAACTTCGCCTTCAAGCGATGAACTTCGCCTGCAAGCTAAGTTCGCCTGATGAACTTCGCCTGCAAGCCAAGTTCGCCTGATGATAAGTTCGCCTGAAGCCAAGTTCGCCTGATGGCAACTTCGCTGAAATGGTAACTTCGCCTAAAAGCCAAGTTCGCCTGAGGTTTAACTTCGCCTAAAAGCCAAGTTCGCCTAAGGTTTAACTTCGCCTAAAAGCCAAGTTCGCCTAAGGTTTAACTTCGCCTGAAGCCAAGTTCGCCTAAGGTTTAACTTCGCCTGAAGCCAAGTTCGCCTAAGGTTTAACTTCGCCTGAAGTGAAGTTCGATTATAAAATAAATTAAAAACCTAATGGAAAATGTGTTAAGGCAGTTATCGAAAATAAAATTTTTCCAAGCTGACCTGGCAGCTTAACCCCAGCCAGGGGCTCTGCCCCTTGGACCCCGCTAGGGGCTGCCGCCCCTAGAACCCCGCTGCCAGGGGCGCTGCCCCCGGACCCCCGTTCGTTGTGGGTCATATATAGATAGAAATACAAAACTAGTAGTAGTAGTTAATTGATATGTGTAAATATTATACAGTTAGCCGAGCCCAGTTAAAGAAAGGAATTACGATCAACGGCGAGCGTAACAGGATCCAGGTGAGTTTCTAGCCCCATTCCTTGTTATGTTTTCGGGGCTGTGTGCATACTTGATGTGTTGTTAATACATTTATCCTAAGTGATAAATGTATGCCATATGTGATATATGTGATATGTATGAATGATTGCTTGATGGTTCGTGAACGATCTTCGGATATTGCACGTACTGTCAGGTTGTAACGTTATAAAGCCATATGTGATATATGTGATATGTATGAATGATTGCTTGATGGTTCGTGAACGATCTTCGGATATTGCACGTACTGTCAGGTTGTAACGTTATAAATATGGCAAGTATGATATGTATGTTTAGGTGTATGAACGTAATAAAGTTAATAAAAGAAGGAAATGACGATTGTATGGTTGTATGGTTACGAAAAGGGTACCAAGCCCTAATAATACTCGAGGTATGTTGCATGTTGTATGGTAACGAAGAGGGAACTGAACCCTACTAATATTCGAAAGCAAGGGACCAGACCCTTATAATATCTGTGATGTAAGGGACCAGACCCTTAGAATATCTGTGATGTTAGGGACCAGACCCTTATAATATCTGTGATGTTAGGGACCAGACCCTTACAATATCTGTGAGGATAGGGACCAGACCCTTCATAATATCTGTGATGTTAGGGACCAGACCCTTATAATATCTGTGATGTTAGGGACCAGACCCTTATAATATCTGTGAGGTTATAGGGCGAAAGGCTCTTTAAAACGTATGATTATGAATGTAAAGAAAGTATGTAAGTAAGAAAGAAAGTATGTAAGTAAGAAAGAAAGTATGTAAGTAAGAATGAAGGCATGAGTACTTATGTGTGTATGAAAGAAAGTTATGAGGTTAAGTACGTATGTATGTAATAAGGTATTGTATGGTATTGTATGATTAACTAGAACTCACTCAGCGTAGCTGACTTTTAGTATGCACGCAGGTGAGTAGGTTGAGACAGCTGGCTTGAGTGGAGGACACATGGCAGAAGACTAAAGCCTGGCATCTGAAGATCTGATATGTTTTATAAGTTATGTTTTGATTTTGAAAGACAAGAGGAATGTTTTAAGACATGATTATGAATTGATATGTAATGTTTTATGAAAGTTTTATATTCCGCGTAAAGTTTTTAATTAACTCTGATATTTAGAACTGTGTTTATGAGTAAATCCAACACGAAAGTAGGGTTACCGGTAACGGGGCCTTACAAAAGGAAATGAAATCGAAAGAATGCATTTCCAGTTCTTTAGGGTCTGCCGGTAAAAGACCAATGTAGTATTTTACCGGTGAGAGGGATGAAGTGGTAAGGTTTTGGTTTAGGATTTTTAGGATTTGTAATTTAGAGAATGGTTTGAGGGGATTTAAACAATATTACCTTCTTACTTATACAACGCTTCGTGTGTTCTTGAAATGAATAATTGCGACAAGTTATAAATCACACAAAACATATGACTCACTCAATGCTTCCGAAAAATATTTATATGGCATGAGGTTTATATAACAGTAACAGAGGGATTGGGTATAAACGCCATATTTTGCATAAATTTGTTCTCATTATTACAAAACTTCTTTTTTACTTTTGGAAGTTCTGACAAATTGGCATACCCCATCGAACATTCTGAACACCATCACTTATTCTGCTCAATTTCACGGGTTGCTCCACGAGAACCCGCATTCTCATCTCACTCGCATTACACGTATTTACAACACTTTTCATCTTGACGGCGTATCTGAAGACGCCATAAAACTCCGTATTTTTCTGTTCTCACTCGTTGATCATGAGAGTCTGTGGCTTGAGTCCCTCCCACAGGGATCCATTGATACTTGGGCCGCCATGCAGACCCAGTTTCTTGAAAAATACGAACCTCCAGCTAAGGCCGCTTGTTTTCGTAACCAGATTCATTATTTCCAAATGGAGGACACTGAGAGCTTCTACGAGGCGTGGGAGAGATTCAAAAATTTGCTCGCTTTATGTTCGAACCACGGCATGCAAGACTGGGCAGTCGTTGAGAAGTTCTATAACGGAGTGACATACGCGACTCAGAGTATGCTCGACATGACTGCGGGAGGCAACTTGTTGATGACGAAGGATACCGATTAGTGCATTGCCTTGTTTAACCGGTTAGCCATGAGTGGATACTAGCGACCACCCGCTAAGAGCACCAAGACCGTCGATTCCCTGTCCCGCGGCATGCATCCGGTCGACACGAGCACCGCACTTGCGGCACAGGTTGAGGCGTTGGAAAAGATCGTGAAGGACTTGCAGGTGAAGAGTAAGTTGTGCGAGATCTGTAGAGGAGGGCATGATACCGTTCAGTGCCCCGTAGGTTTCCAAGAGGAGGCAGTTGACTTTGTTAGTAATCTGAATCGAAATCAAAACTCTTTCAATTCTTATAATTCGAGGTGGAGAGGCAATCAGAATTCCAACTGGAGAAACGGAAATCAGTCCGGCTTCCAGCAGCGTCAGAGTCTTTTCCAGGATTCTGGTGAGGGAACGAGTAGTGGGGAGAAGAAGCCCACGTTAGAGGAGATGATGGCACAACAGACACAGATGCTGTCGTAGCATATGACTCAAGAGGACTCCCATCACAAAGAGACTCAAGAGAAATTTCAGGAGCACGAGTCATTCATGAGAAATCAGGGAGCGTCAATTCAAAATCTTGAGCGGCAGATGGGAGAGATAGCAAGTCGTCTAAATGAGAGGTCACCAGGAACACTTCCAAGTAATACCAAACAAAATCTTAAGGCGTTTGCGAAGGCTGTGACGACGAGGAACGGTGCAGGGGCACGTAACGAGCCCGAGATTCAAGAGGTGACGGGAAGAGTCGTTGAAGAACCTGCGGTAGATGTAGAGGAGCAGGTGGACGAGGAGATTCAATTGGAGTCTCCACCGGCCAAGGTACATCAGAGGTGCAGCCCAGGAAGTACAGCACAGGCCGAGAACCAGCAGTTACCAAGCACACCAGCGAAAGTCTACAAACCTAGACTCCCATATCCCGGGAGAGTCCATAGGGATAGAGACGAGGAGCAATACACCAAATTTCTTGATCTTTTGAAGCAGCTTCATCTTAACATTCCATTCCTTGAGGTACTAACTCAAGTGCCAAAATATGCAAAGTTCCTTAAGGATATTCTTTCGAATAAAGAGAAGTTAGCTGAGGTCGCTCCATCCCTCTGAGTGCTGGTTGTTCTGCAGTCTTACAGAGAAAGTTACCAGAAAAGAGGTCTGATCCTGGGAGTTTAACGATTCCCTGCATCTTGAGTGATAATACGGTTGTTCATGCGCTGGCGGATCTTGGTGCCAGTATTAATCTCATGTCGTATTCCATGTATCGCAATTTGGGTTTAGTCGAACCACTTCCTACCGGGATGAGTATACAGCTTGCTGATCGATCTGTGAAGTACCCCCGAGGGGTGGTCGAGAACATGCTTGTTCGTGTCGGCAAGTTCATCTTCCCGGTGGACTTTGTCATCTTTTACATGAACGATGATGATAGTGTCCCACTTATCTTGGGCCGACCATTCCTTGCCACTGCACAGGCGTTGATCGACGTCTGCGAGGGTAAGTTGATTTTGATAGTTGGGGATGAGAACGTCACCTTCGATGTTTGACAGTCACTGAAACACCCCAAGTCAGCTGATGACTCCTTATGCTTCATCGATACCATCGTGGAACATGTTGGGGAGTTTTTCAGCGAAATCTGTGGAGGATCTGCCTCCGACACCCAGATTCTTGATAGGGAGATTCCAGAGATTGAGATGGTTTCCATTACCAATCAGTCCTTAGATGACGAAACTGAGTCACATATCCTTGAATCTGGCGTGTATGCTGAAATCGTAGGAGACGATCCTATGGACCGACCTTCGATCGAGAGTCCTCCTTCTTCCTTAAAGCTTAAGGATTTGCCTTCCCATCTTGAGTATGCGTTTTTAGATGAAGAGAGGAAACTGCCGGTTATCATTGCATCTGCTTTGACGGAGGTCGAGAAGGAGAAGTTGTTGAGGGTGCTGCGAGAGCACAAAGAGGCGATTTCATGGAAGATTATCGACATTAAGGGTATCAACCCTTCGTTTCGCACTCATAAAATCCTCATGGAGGAAAATTTCAAAACTGACGTTCAGCCGCAATGGCGGCTTAATCCGAAAATGCAAGAGGTCGTGAAGAATGAGATCATTAAACTCCTTGATGTGGGGATCATTTTCCCCATTTCTGATAGTGCTTGGGTGAGTCCAGTCCAGGTGGTTCCTAAAAAGGGTGGCATGACTATCATCACCAACGAGAGGAACGAGCTTATTTTCACTAGGACTGTGACGGGATGGCGAGTCTGCATCGACTATCGCAGACTGAATGATGCCACTAGGAAAGACTACTTTCCTTTACCCTTCATTGATCAGATGTTGGAGCGTTTATCAGCTCAGCATTAATACTGCTTCTTAGATGGTTTCTCCGGGTACTTCTAGGTTCCAATAGCTCCCGATGACCAGGAGAACACCATTTTCACTTTCCCTAATAGAACGTTTGCCTATAAACGTATGTCGTTCGGACTTTGTAACGCTCCGGCCACATTCCAGAGGTGTATGGTGACCATTTTCCATGATATGATCGAGGACTCCATGGAGGTGTTCATGGATGATTTTTCTGTGTTTGGGAGTTCCTTCGATGATTGTTTATCTAATCTCGAGAGAATGATATCCCGCTGTGTCGACACCAACCTAGTCCTTAATTGAGTGAAGTGTCACTTCATGGTTCGTGAGGGCATTGTTCTGGGGCATCGGATTTCGAGTGCGGCGATAGAGGTTGACCGAGCGAAGGTCGAGACCATTTCTAATCTTCCCCCGCCCACTTCTGTGAGATCCATTCGTAGTTTTCAAGGTCATGCAGGGTTCTATCGCCGGTTCATTAAAGATTTTTCTAAGATCGCGAGACCCATGACCAAACTTCTAGAGAAGGATGCTCTATTCGTCTTTTTTGAGTAGTGTATTGAGGCATTTGATCTGTTAAAAGACAAACTCATTAATGCCCCGATCATGGTTACTCCCGACTGGTCATTACCATTCGAGTTGATGTGTGACGCGAGCGACTTCGCAGTCGGAGCGGTTCTTGGACAGCCGAAGGATAAACACTTCCATCCGATCTACTACGCTAGCCGGACCTTAAATGGCTCACAAGAGAGCTATACCACAACCAAAAAAGAGCTTTTAGCGGTTGTATTATGCGTTCGATAAATTTATGTCTTATCTAGTTTTATCCAAGACGATTGTTTACACAGACCATGCTGCTATTCGATATCTCTTCAGCAAGCAGGATGCTAAGCCTCGTCTTATCTGATGGATCCTGTTGCTTCAAGAGTTTGGTATAGAGATCCGTGATAAAAGGGGGCCGAGAATGTGGCGGCCGATCATCTTTACGTCTAGAGTGAGCAGAGTTAGGAGATTCGATGGTCAGTATTGACGATCGTTTTCCGATAGAGAGTCTCATGTTTGTTAAGGCACAGGAGGAAGGTTTTCCATGGTTCGCAGATTTCGCGAATTATCTTGCTGACGGGTACCTCCCGAAGATGCCTTACCAGCAAAAGAAGAAATTCTTTGCTGACATTAAGTTTTACCTATGGGACGACCAGTATCTTTTCCGCATCAGTGCTGATCAGCTGATTAGGAGGTGTATAGATGTCAAGGAGGGATGGCTGATTCTGAGCCATTGTCATATGGGACCGACAGGAAGTCACCACGGTGTGAGTTCGACGGCGAAGAAAGTCTTTGATTCTGGTTTTTACTGGCATTCTATCTTTAAGGACGCACATGCGTTTCTTAGGAGCTGTGATTGTTGCCAGCGTGTTGGCAACATTTCGTCGTGAAACAAAATGCCCTAGAATGTTATTCAAGTTTGTGAGGTTTTCGATGTGTGGGGCATTGATTTCATGGGACCGTTTCAATCATCGAGTGGGAACAAGTACATACTCGTGGTCGTCGATTACATGTCAAAGTGGGTTGAATCCAAAGCTCTACCCACGAATGATGCCCGAGTGGTAGTTCGTTTTCTAAAAAGTCTATTTGCTCGTTTTGGTGTCCCGAAAGCCTTGATCAGTGATCGAGGTACTCACTTCTGTAATTCGAAGATGGATAAGGCGTTGCAGCGCTATGGGGTCACCCATCGGTTTGCGACCGCCTACCACCCACAGACTTGTGGACAGGTGGAAGTGAGTAATCGGGGTATCAAACGTATTCTTGAGAAAACGGTTGGTTCAAATCGTCGGGATTGGTCCGACAAATTAGATGACGCTCTGTGGGCCTTCCGTACAGCCTACAAGACTCCGACTGGTTCCACACCATTTTGGATGATCTATGGGAAGGCCTGTCATCTTCCTGTTAAGTTGGAACACCGCGCTTCATGGGCCCTCCAAAGGGTTAATCATGATTTATCTGCCACAGAGGGAAATCGTTTCCACCAGTTTCATGAGTTAGAGGAGATCCGGGATCACGCATATGCACAGTCATTTAGGTATAAGGAGCACATGAAAGAACTGCATGATAGAAAGCTAAAGGGTACTAAGCAGTTCAAGTGTGGGGATAAGGTCTTATTGTATAACTCCCGGTTGAGGTTATTCCCGAGAAAGTTGAAATCCCGATGGTCGGGACCGTTCACGGTCACTGAGATTTTCCCGTATGGCACTATCGAGATACAAGATCAGAGCGGGAAGTTTAAGGTGAACGGTCATAGGTTGAAACACTACATAGGCGAGCCGATAGTTGATCAGACAGTCGAGGTGTTCTACCTTGACTCACTCACCGAGGCGTAGACACGTTTAGATGCATCATTCGGGAGACACTCCGAGTTGTATAGTGTGTATTATGATTTTCTTTATTATTTGTTTTAGTTTTATTATTTATAAAAACATAAAAATAGAAAAAAATAAAAAATTAATAAAAAATTAAAAAAATTAAAAAATACAAAAACACAAAAATATGTTTATTTCTTATATTTTTGCTTTCTGTTTTGTACGCCGCTACATGAGAGAGAGATTGAGTTATTGCAGGTATTATTATGCGCATGGTAGCTCTGATAATTTTTTGGAATTGGTTATCCCGAGGTTACGGCCGCGAATGAAATGCTATACGTTCGTTCAATTGATTCACAGCTGGTGAAGATTATGCATATAAACTAGGGGAGTAACCCGTTCTCTATTTTACTTTTTGCTATTTTTAGTTTTTATTTTATTTTGTTTCTTTTCCTTGTTCTCATTGAGGATGATGTTGTTCTAAGTGTGGGGATGAGAATTTATTTTACTTAGATGTAGAAAAAATAAATAAATAAAAATAAAATAATAAAAAATTGTTTTGTCCTTTCGCTGAAAATTATGTCGGCTACATAAGTTCGAGGGACATATACTTGTATATGTTTGGTCATGTTATCTACCTGTAGACATACGGGATAGCCATTTACCCGAAAACTGAAAGTGGCTGGTGCGACTGAATATGAAAAAAAATTAAAAAGAAAAATGTCCCTTGAAAATTGTTTTTGTTCTACGTTAAGCAGGAAATGATATTATTACCAATGTGCTAATGAACTCTTGGAACTTTCAAAAAAAATAATATAATAATAAAGAAGATATGGTTTGCATATCTGATTTGGGATGTGTCGGTAGGCCTAACTAGCTTTGATAGTCCTCTTTAGCAGTTTTTATATATATAATAATTTGAAAAACGGTGAAACCGAATTTCGATGCTTAAGGAGGATTACTATAATCTGAAAACTTTGAGATGGTAAGAATTAAATACACTCAAACCACCACACCACCACATGTCCATCTTTTTACGAGCTTATAAATAGTTATATATTTTAGGGTGATATAAAAAAAAGTATCTTTTGAAAGTTTGTTATGAAAGTTATGTATTGTATTATCAAAAGTTGTTCAAGAAAAGAAAATGCTTGTGAATAAAGTTATGTGTTGTAAAATGCAAAGAAGCATTGTTTAAAGTTAGTAAAATAGGCAAAAGATGCAATACTAACGGGACTTAAAGTTTACGTGTTACCTTGGTGATAGTGACTCTGAGGATACACTATTGGGGCTCGAAGGTTCTTAGTCAATAAATATCAAATTATGAATTTATAGGACAAAGTCCAATAATACTTAGGAATAGCTCGTACGACCTCCACATGACCATTCATCCATCCAAATTTCACCGAGTGCATCTAATTAGTATTATCAACAAGTCCTTGGTTTATGGTGATTTGTCAAACCATTTTGCTTCGACTCTAGTCTTCTAAATCTCTTTGTCTGAGATGGGGTAGGTGTAGCCTTAATTTTTGGACTTAAAACGTTTAATGCAAAAGGGGGGCTTGATTGGCTGGTGGCTGGGTTTAAGTGGACAAAAATATCATCAATCGCGGTCAATTTTTCGAGCTGTTTCTTGTGCTTTGATAATGATAAATAATCTGAGAGTTTGTTGTTTTTCACTTGGTTATGATCCTGTGTAGATTCTTTTTCAGGGACGAAAAAGTCTTAAGTGTGGGGATGTTTGATGTGTTGTAAAACACACTTACTTTCTGTATCGTTTTATGTGCTTAAATAGTTTAATACATAAGAGTTATGGCTTGTTTTTGCTTGATCTTAGAAAGACTTATAATTGAATGTAGGTTATGAGTTTTAATGGAGAAAAGTGTCAAATTTGAAGACTCTAGGGGCCTTAATGATCAACTTTGAAAACTACAACTTAAGGCCCGACCCAAGCCCACAAGATCCAAGCCTTGTACATCTAATTATATGATAATTAAAAAAGAAAAAAAAAACCTAACATGCCTCTATCAAGCCGATCGTAAATTTCAGCAAGGGAAGAAGAGAAAAATCTTTTTTGTGATTTTTTGTGGCAGCTAGGAAAGGAAGAAAAACGTTAAGGGAGGCCTGGTACAGCAGCTACGGGTCATCTACATCAAGAAACTCATCCATAAATTGATAGTATAACTCCATAAACTTTGTTCTATTGTTCAAGATTCATAACTAGTTAATTTGGTCTCTTAACTTGAATTGTTTTGCAAGTAAATTGAAGATTGACTTGTGCTTGATTGATATTGATTCTTGAATAAGTTTAATTATGTTAATGTTGGGTTTTATAATGTTTACTTTGATGTATAGCTGTTGTCCAAATAATATGTTAGGCTAAACTAGTTAGTTCTACCTAGGTTAGATGAATATTGTTAGGTTTTAGTAAGTAATATGGATTGTTGATCATCATGACTTGAATTGTTGATGAAAGTTTGGTTTAATATCGAATTAGGTTGTGTTTAGTGGCTGTGATTTATTTAATTATACTCATATACCTCTTGCTTTGATTGATGGAATCGGTTTTGGTTGATTTTAGCTTGTTTGAACTCTTTACTTTGTGTTTAGAGATTGTTAGCAGGGTGTACAACCGTAGGGTTTTAGTGGGTATGGTAATTAGTTAAATTCAGCGGGTAGACACCTTCTTAGATACCGAGAGGTGATAGGAAGTAGGGTCGTCTCATAGCTTTTACTTGTTAGGATTAGGATCGCGTGAGAGCGGGTTCGGTTCTTGTCGGGTTTGGGTTTGTGAGCGATTAGTTAACGTAGTTTATGTTAAACTAAATGGTTCCTCTATCCTTGGTTGCGTAGTATTCATCTCCATTAGGGTAGTGTTTCGGTGAGACCGAGAGGAGAGTCGACATTAGAACATTTTAGCAATTCGTGTCCCGGTTTGTTCTAAAAATCAACTAAGTATAAGTTAGGGTTTGTTAGTGAGACCGAGAGGTGATCTAGCTTTCTTGAGCGAACCTTAGTTGTGTCATCCTTGGATACCGGTGTCGTGAGATTCTTCAATCCATTAGCTTATTATACCGTCAATAGGATTCTTACCTAGGCAGATGTTTTCTTCGATTGCAGTTAAGTCTCTAAGTTTCATCAAGTGTTTAGTTAAGTTAAGTTAATTAATCTAGTTAAAGTAAGTTAGGTCAAGTAGTTAATTATTAAAAATCATTTAAATATTCTTAGGTGAGTCTTGGTTAGGGTTAAGTATTAAAAACGTTTTCACGTGTCCTTGTGTTTGATACTCGGACTTCCTTAGTTCTATACTATTAGTGATCGGTACACTTGCCGGTTTTGTGTGGTTTCTTTAGGAGTCTTATTTAATAAATTTAAAGCTTAGTTGTGAGTTACTTAAATAGGGAATTCATTAAACACACATCAAGTCGGCTGAAGAGCCCATTGTCTTTTTATTACTGATGATTTTTCGCTTTTCAGTTGGACTTTCCTTTTAGGGCACATGAATGAAACCGCACAGTTTTTTTTATCAAATTCATAACTCTTGTGGATAGGCAGAATGACGAGAAGGTGAAATGTATTAGAAGCGACAACGGAACTGAATTCCGCAGCAAAGATGTGGATGACTTCTGTCATTCAAATGGGATAGATCTCCAGTTCAGTGCCACGTGCACTCCAGAAAATAATGGGGTTGCTGAACGTCGCAATGGAACATTGATTGAAGTTGCAAGAACCATGTTGTCATACTTCAAACTTCCATTATTCTTTTGGGATGAAGCCATCAATACTGCATGTTTCATACAAAACCGTGTGATCATCAACAAGCGCTTAGAGAATACTCCTTTTGAAGTCTACTATAAGACCAAGCCTCAAGTCTACTACTTTAAAACATTTGGATGCCATTTCACCTTTCTCCATACTGGTGCTCACCAAGATCCAAAACTTTCTAAAAAGGCGGATGAGTGTTACTTTGTTGGATACGCAGCCAACAAAACCTCTTATCGTGTCAACAACTAAAAAGACAAAGGTGATCGTGGAGTCCTTGTTTGCTCATGATGATGATATCATCTTATTATTGCTATCCTAAGGGACCTTGGTATTGATTCAATTTATTTTTTATCTTAATTTGTGTAGTTTTTAGATTTTAGGTCACTTTCGGACCAATTTAGGTCTACTGACCTTTGAAGAGTGTTCAAATATATTTTGGAACTGCCCAGAAATGTATATCGGGGTCATATGGACCCAGATAAAGAGAAAATGAAAGATTTGGACAAATTGTTATATTTGATTAGATTTTAATTTGAACCGAATAGAATTCATGAACTATTTGAATCGAATTCAAATTCGATTCGAATCAAATAGATCCACTCAAAGATTTCTCAAAGCAACAGGAAACGAATCGAAGTAATATTCAAACCATTCGAATCAAATTTGATTCCAATCGAATCGAATTCCAAACCATTCGAATCGATTTTCAGACTCGATTTGATTGGTTTCATACCCGATTTGATTCGTTTTAAACCCGATTCGATTCGTTAACAGTTGGACAAATTCTAAATCTTGACATACTAAAAAGGATTCGAATGTCTATAACTCAAATCTAATCGAACATCTAAAATATCAATCCAATCTAACTTATTCGAATCTCCAGATTCGATTAGATTCAATCTAAACTAGATTAGATTTTTTTTAAATCTCAATTCTATTTGTTTTATGTTCAATTTGATTGTTTTACACTTTGAATATTTTTCAACAAATGTAAGTCTTTTGAACGGATCTTTAAATGTGATATCAAACGATCTCCTTGTTATGTGGAAACTAACAAGAGATGATTCAATGTTATGCAATCAAACACACGAAGAACACAAATAAACTGCTTCAAAACACATGTGTATTATGTCCGGTGCTTAAGCACAATCGTTACACTGATGTCCTGTTTTCTATGTTATGAACGGCCAACCATGATAAACCTAGATACATAGTTTATATAGGCACTACACCCAAGCCCAACACAACCCAAAAGCCCACCGAGATTCAAGAGATCTTTGTTTACAATATAAGCCCAAAACTAAGTACAAACCATACTCATACTATCCCAACAATCTCCCCCTAATTTTGTATTTTCATCTTCAATCGTGCTCAAGAATATTTACGTCTGCTTCCTTATATTCACCAACCCATAGACCTGTTCTGATAATCGACCCCACCATCCTTGTATACTCTTTAGCAGCAGGCTCGAATAATGGCTCAGCCATAATATGAAAATTGCTAAGAGTTTTAATGTCTTTCTCACCAAACTTCAACAGATCACGTGGGTCAACAAAACGAAATTTTCCTTTTCGTAAACGGATGACGACCGTTGCCGTATCACCGTCATACGTCCAGAACGTCATCTCATCTAACATCCCATCTGGAATTCTAGTAGACAGAGGGATTTGAGTTGCCTTCTTAGTTGCAGGCCACATAACGTTGACCATCGTCTTCCCCGTCTTCGGATCTCGGACCCCTTTAGCTTTCTTCAAAAATTACTCAGCGGTGATCATATTCGTGAATCCTCAACAACTTGATTCCTCAAGAAATTCTAGAAGTCTATAGCCTTCTTGTCATTGTTAGGGTTGTGAAACGGAGCATCAATAAGGTCACTAAGATCTACCCTCGTCCAGGATCCTGGACGAGGGTAGATCTTAGTGACCTTATTGATGCTCCGTTTTCACAACCCTAACAATGACAAGAAGGCTATAGACTTCTAGAATTTCTTGAGGAATTCTAGACAAAGGTGATCGTGGAGTCCTTGTTTGCTCATGATGATGATATCATCTTATTATCGCTATCCTAAGGGACCTTGGTATTGATTCAATTTATTTTTTATCTTAATTTGTGTAGTTTTTAGATTTTAGGTCACTTTCGGACCAATTTAGGTCTACTGACCTTTGAAGAGTGTTCAAATATATTTTGGAACTGCCCAGAAATGTATATCGGGGTCATATGGACCCAGATAAAGAGAAAATGAAAGATTTGGACAAATTGTTATATTTGATTAGATTTTAATTTGAACCGAATCGAATTCATAAACTATTTGAATCGAATTCAAATTCGATTCGAATCAAATACATCCACTCAAAGATTTCTCAAAGCAACAGGAAACGAATCGAAGTAATATTCAAACCATTCGAATCAAATTTGATTCCAATCGAATCGAATTCCAAACCATTCGAATCGATTTTCAGACTCTATTTGATTGGTTTCATACCCGATTTGATTCATTTTAAACCCGATTCGATTCGTTAACAGTTGGACAAATTCTAAATCTTGACATACTAAAAAGGATTCGAATGTCTATAACTCAAATCTAATCGAACATCTAAAATATCAATCCAATCTAACTTATTCGAATCTCCAGATTCGATTAGATTCAATCTAAACTAGATTAGATTTTTTTTAAATCTCAATTCTATTTGTTTTATGTTCAATTTGATTGTTTTACACTTTGAATATTTTTCAACAAATGTAAGTCTTTTGAACGGATCTTTAAATGTGATATCAAACGATCTCCTTGTTATGTGGAAACTAACAAGAGATGATTCAATGTTATGCAATCAAACACACGAAGAACACAAATAAACTGCTTCAAAACACATGTGTATTATGTCCGGTGCTTAAGCACAATCGTTACACTGATGTCCTGTTTTCTATGTTATGAACGGCCAACCATGATAAACCTAGATACATAGTTTATATAGGCACTACACCCAACCCCAACACAACCCAAAAGCCCACCGAGATTCAAGAGATCTTTGTTTACAATATAAGCCCAAAACTAAGTACAAACCATACTTATACTATCCCAACAATCTCCCCCTAATTTTGTATTTTCATCTTCAATCGTGCCCAAGAATATTTGCGTCTGCTTCCTTATATTCACCAACCCATAGACCTGTTCTGATAATCGACCCCACCATCCTTGTATACTCTTTAGCAGCAGGCTCGAATAATGGCTCAGCCATAATATGAAAATTGCTAAGAGTTTTAATGTCTTTCTCACCAAACTTCAACAGATCACGTGGGTCAACAAAACGAAATTTTCCTTTTCGTAAACGGATGACGACCGTTGCCGTATCACCGTCATACGTCCAGAACGTCATCTCATCTAACATCCCATCTGGAATTCTAGTAGACAGAGGGATTTGAGTTGCCTTCTTAGTTGCAGGCCACATAACGTTGACCATCGTCTTCCCCGTCTTCGGATCTCGGACCCCTTTAGCTTTCTTCAAAAATTACTCAGCGGTGATCATATTCGTGAATCCTCAATCAACTTGATTCCTCAAGAAATTCTAGAAGTCTATAGCCTTCTTGTCATTGTTAGGGTTGTGAAACGGAGCATCAATAAGGTCACTAAGATCTACCCTCGTCCAGGATCCTGGACGAGGGTAGATCTTAGTGACCTTATTGATGCTCCGTTTTCACAACCCTAACAATGACAAGAAGGCTATAGACTTCTAGAATTTCTTGAGGAATTCTAGACAAAGGTGATCGTGGAGTCCTTGTTTGCTCATGATGATGATATCATCTTATTATCGCTATCCTAAGGGACCTTGGTATTGATTCAATTTATTTTTTATCTTAATTTGTGTAGTTTTTAGATTTTAGGTCACTTTCGGACCAATTTAGGTCTACTGACCTTTGAAGAGTGTTCAAATATATTTTGGAACTGCCCAGAAATGTATATCGGGGTCATATGGACCCAGATAAAGAGAAAATGAAAGATTTGGACAAATTGTTATATTTGATTAGATTTTAATTTGAACCGAATCGAATTCATGAACTATTTGAATCGAATTCAAATTCGATTCGAATCAAATAGATCCACTCAAAGATTTCTCAAAGCAACAGGAAACGAATCGAAGTAATATTCAAACCATTCGAATCAAATTTGATTCCAATCGAATCGAATTCCAAACCATTCGAATCGATTTTCAGACTCGATTTGATTGGTTTCATACCCGATTTGATTCGTTTTAAACCCGATTCGATTCGTTAACAGTTGGACAAATTCTAAATCTTGACATACTAAAAAGGATTCGAATGTCTATAACTCAAATCTAATCGAACATCTAAAATATCAATCCAATCTAACTTATTCGAATCTCCAGATTCGATTAGATTCAATCTAAACTAGATTAGATTTTTTTTAAATCTCAATTCTATTTGTTTTATGTTCAATTTGATTGTTTTACACTTTGAATATTTTTCAACAAATGTAAGTCTTTTGAACGGATCTTTAAATGTGATATCAAACGATCTCCTTGTTATGTGGAAACTAACAAGAGATGATTCAATGTTATGCAATCAAACACACGAAGAACACAAATAAACTGCTTCAAAACACATGTGTATTATGTCCGGTGCTTAAGCACAATCGTTACACTGATGTCCTGTTTTCTATGTTATGAACGGCCAACCATGATAAACCTAGATACATAGTTTATATAGGCACTACACCCAAGCCCAACACAACCCAAAAGCCCACCGAGATTCAAGAGATCTTTGTTTACAATATAAGCCCAAAACTAAGTACAAACCATACTCATACTATCCCAACAATCTCCCCCTAATTTTGTATTTTCATCTTCCATCGTGCTCAAGAATATTTGCGTCTGCTTCCTTATATTCACCAACCCATAGACCTGTTCTGATAATCGACCCCACCATCCTTGTATACTCTTTAGCAGCAGGCTCGAATAATGGCTCAGCCATAATATGAAAATTGCTAAGAGTTTTAATGTCTTTCTCACCAAACTTCAACAGATCACGTGGGTCAACAAAACGAAATTTTCCTTTTCGTAAACGGATGACGACCGTTGCCGTATCACCGTCATACGTCCAGAACGTCATCTCATCTAACATCCCATCTGGAATTCTAGTAGACAGAGGGATTTGAGTTGCCTTCTTAGTTGCAGGCCACATAACGTTGACCATCGTCTTCCCCGTCTTCGGATCTCGGACCCCTTTAGCTTTCTTCAAAAATTACTCAGCGGTGATCATATTCGTGAATCCTCAATCAACTTGATTCCTCAAGAAATTCTAGAAGTCTATAGCCTTCTTGTCATTGTTAGGGTTGTGAAAACGGAGCATCAATAAGGTCACTAAGATCTACCCTCGTCCAGGATCCTGGACGAGGGTAGATCTTAGTGACCTTATTGATGCTCCGTTTTCACAACCCTAACAATGACAAGAAGGCTATAGACTTCTAGAATTTCTTGAGGAATTCTAGACAAAGGTGATCGTGGAGTCCTTGTTTGCTCATGATGATGATATCATCTTATTATCGCTATCCTAAGGGACCTTGGTATTGATTCAATTTATTTTTTATCTTAATTTGTGTAGTTTTTAGATTTTAGGTCACTTTCGGACCAATTTAGGTCTACTGACCTTTGAAGAGTGTTCAAATATATTTTGGAACTGCCCAGAAATGTATATCGGGGTCATATGGACCCAGATAAAGAGAAAATGAAAGATTTCGACAAATTGTTATATTTGATTAGATTTTAATTTGAACCGAATCGAATTCATAAACTATTTGAATCGAATTCAAATTCGATTCGAATCAAATACATCCACTCAAAGATTTCTCAAAGCAACAGGAAACGAATCGAAGTAATATTCAAACCATTCGAATCAAATTTGATTCCAATCGAATCGAATTCCAAACCATTCGAATCGATTTTCAGACTCTATTTGATTGGTTTCATACCCGATTTGATTCGTTTTAAACCCGATTCGATTCGTTAACAGTTGGACAAATTCTAAATCTTGACATACTAAAAAGGATTCGAATGTCTATAACTCAAATCTAATCGAACATCTAAAATATCAATCCAATCTAACTTATTCGAATCTCCAGATTCGATTAGATTCAATCTAAACTAGATTAGATTTTTTTTAAATCTCAATTCTATTTGTTTTATCTTCAATTTGATTGTTTTACACTTTGAATATTTTTCAACAAATGTAAGTCTTTTGAACGGATCTTTAAATGTGATATCAAACGATCTCCTTGTTATGTGGAAACTAACAAGAGATGATTCAATGTTATACAATCAAACACACGAAGAACACAAATAAACTGCTTCAAAACACATGTGTATTATGTCCGGTGCTTAAGCACAATCGTTACACTGATGTCCTGTTTTCTATGTTATGAACGGCCAACCATGATAAACCTAGATACATAGTTTATATAGGCACTACACCCAAGCCCAACACAACCCAAAAGCCCACCGAGATTCAAGAGATCTTTGTTTACAATATAAGCCCAAAACTAAGTACAAACCATACTCATACTATCCCAACAATCTCCCCCTAATTTTGTATTTTCATCTTCCATCGTGCTCAAGAATATTTGCGTCTGCTTCCTTATATTCACCAACCCATAGACCTGTTCTGATAATCGACCCCACCATCCTTGTATACTCTTTAGCAGCAGGCTCGAATAATGGCTCAGCCATAATATGAAAATTGCTAAGAGTTTTAATGTCTTTCTCACCAAACTTCAACAGATCACGTGGGTCAACAAAACGAAATTTTCCTTTTCGTAAACGGATGACGACCGTTGCCGTATCACCGTCATACGTCCAGAACGTCATCTCATCTAACATCCCATCTGGAATTCTAGTAGACAGAGGGATTTGAGTTGCCTTCTTAGTTGCAGGCCACATAACGTTGACCATCGTCTTCCCCGTCTTCGGATCTCGGACCCCTTTAGCTTTCTTCAAAAATTACTCAGCGGTGATCATATTCGTGAATCCTCAATCAACTTGATTCCTCAAGAAATTCTAGAAGTCTATAGCCTTCTTGTCATTGTTAGGGTTGTGAAAACGGAGCATCAATAAGGTCACTAAGATCTACCCTCGTCCAGGATCCTGGACGAGGGTAGATCTTAGTGACCTTATTGATGCTCCGTTTTCACAACCCTAACAATGACAAGAAGGCTATAGACTTCTAGAATTTCTTGAGGAATTCTAGACAAAGGTGATCGTGGAGTCCTTGTTTGCTCATGATGATGATATCATCTTATTATCGCTATCCTAAGGGACCTTGGTATTGATTCAATTTATTTTTTATCTTAATTTGTGTAGTTTTTAGATTTTAGGTCACTTTCGGACCAATTTAGGTCTACTGACCTTTGAAGAGTGTTCAAATATATTTTGGAACTGCCCAGAAATGTATATCGGGGTCATATGGACCCAGATAAAGAGAAAATGAAAGATTTCGACAAATTGTTATATTTGATTAGATTTTAATTTGAACCGAATCGAATTCATAAACTATTTGAATCGAATTCAAATTCGATTCGAATCAAATACATCCACTCAAAGATTTCTCAAAGCAACAGGAAACGAATCGAAGTAATATTCAAACCATTCGAATCAAATTTGATTCCAATCGAATCGAATTCCAAACCATTCGAATCGATTTTCAGACTCTATTTGATTGGTTTCATACCCGATTTGATTCGTTTTAAACCCGATTCGATTCGTTAACAGTTGGACAAATTCTAAATCTTGACATACTAAAAAGGATTCGAATGTCTATAACTCAAATCTAATCGAACATCTAAAATATCAATCCAATCTAACTTATTCGAATCTCCAGATTCGATTAGATTCAATCTAAACTAGATTAGATTTTTTTTAAATCTCAATTCTATTTGTTTTATCTTCAATTTGATTGTTTTACACTTTGAATATTTTTCAACAAATGTAAGTCTTTTGAACGGATCTTTAAATGTGATATCAAACGATCTCCTTGTTATGTGGAAACTAACAAGAGATGATTCAATGTTATACAATCAAACACACGAAGAACACAAATAAACTGCTTCAAAACACATGTGTATTATGTCCGGTGCTTAAGCACAATCGTTACACTGATGTCCTGTTTTCTATGTTATGAACGGCCAACCATGATAAACCTAGATACATAGTTTATATAGGCACTACACCCAAGCCCAACACAACCCAAAAGCCCACCGAGATTCAAGAGATCTTTGTTTACAATATAAACCCAAAACTAAGTACAAACCATACTCATACTATCCCAACAATCTCCCCCTAATTTTGTATTTTCATCTTCCATCGTGCTCAAGAATATTTGCGTCTGCTTCCTTATATTCACCAACCCATAGACCTGTTCTGATAATCGACCCCACCATCCTTGTATACTCTTTAGCAGCAGGCTCGAATAATGGCTCAGCCATAATATGAAAATTGCTAAGAGTTTTAATGTCTTTCTCACCAAACTTCAACAGATCACGTGGGTCAACAAAACGAAATTTTCCTTTTCGTAAACGGATGACGACCGTTGCCGTATCACCGTCATACGTCCAGAACGTCATCTCATCCAACATCCCATCTGGAATTCTAGTAGACAGAGGGATTTGAGTTGCCTTCTTAGTTGCAGGCCACATAACGTTGACCATCGTCTTCCCCGTCTTCGGATCTCGGACCCCTTTAGCTTTCTTCAAAAATTACTCAGCGGTGATCATATTCGTGAATCCTCAATCAACTTGATTCCTCAAGAAATTCTAGAAGTCTATAGCCTTCTTGTCATTGTTAGGGTTGTGAAACGGAGCATCAATAAGGTCACTAAGATCTACCCTCGTCCAGGATCCTGGACGAGGGTAGATCTTAGTGACCTTATTGATGCTCCGTTTTCACAACCCTAACAATGACAAGAAGGCTATAGACTTCTAGAATTTCTTGAGGAATTCTAGACAAAGGTGATCGTGGAGTCCTTGTTTGCTCATGATGATGATATCATCTTATTATCGCTATCCTAAGGGACCTTGGTATTGATTCAATTTATTTTTTATCTTAATTTGTGTAGTTTTTAGATTTTAGGTCACTTTCGGACCAATTTAGGTCTACTGACCTTTGAAGAGTGTTCAAATATATTTTGGAACTGCCCAGAAATGTATATCGGGGTCATATGGACCCAAATAAAGAGAAAATGAAAGATTTGGACAAATTGTTATATTTGATTAGATTTTAATTTGAACCGAATCGAATTCATAAACTATTTGAATCGAATTCAAATTCGATTCGAATCAAATAGATCCACTCAAAGATTTCTCAAAGCAACAGGAAACGAATCGAAGTAATATTCAAACCATTCGAATCAAATTTGATTCCAATCGAATCGAATTTCAAACCATTCGAATCGATTTTCAGACTCTATTTGATTGGTTTCATACCCGATTTGATTCGTTTTAAACCCGATTCGATTCGTTAACAGTTGGACAAATTCTAAATCTTGACATACTAAAAAGGATTCGAATGTCTATAACTCAATCAAATGATCGATCGGGTGTCTTGTTAGGGTTGATAAAGCCATGTCTTGGGGGTTTGATGTTGATAAAGCCATGTTGATAAAGCCATGTGGTGGGTGAAAAGAAGGTCACTAAAATCATTCATTTTCCTGTAATATTCGGTAGTCCTAGACCTTCTTTTCACCCACCACATGGCTTTATCAACATCAAACCCCCAAGACAAGACACCCTATCGATCACCATACTTGTCCGAAAAGCCCTTCTTGAATTCAACAATAAACTTATCTGGGTGATCGGAAGATTCCACATTCTAATTTGAATTCTTCATGATGAGAATCTTCTTTTGAAGCCTTTCAAATTGTTCAGCTGTCCTTGCAGAGGCGGAAAGGTATTGAACAGGTGCATCAGAAGCGTCAATGTTTGAAGCAGGACGTGCACTGGAACTACCACCTTGACTATCAACAGGTGTCTTTGCAACAACGTCCTCGCCTCTTTTGAGTTCATCTCCAAACTTCTGAATAAGTTTTTGCTAGAAGTCTAAGTATATAGCGGTGAGACCACCATGTTAGCTTGAAGTTCATTTATCTTCAAATCTTTATCAGTGTTGCTAGCTTCAAGCTCTTGGATGGATATATCCTTCACAATCGAGTCTTATTCAAGTTCAAAGACTCGTCGTTGTAAGGGCTGTACATCAATTGATTCAGCATCAAAGGTGATCCCATTGCCCTTATCTTGCAAAAATTTATCTTGCATAGCAAGAATGTGAGCAATTTTATCAGCAGCGCTGGAACTTGATTGACCAATTTGGTTAGACGATCCCGATGCCTCGTCAGCAGATTGAATATTAGGCTCAAACTCGAACTCATGAGTAATATTATCAAAGATCTGGTCTTGAGTCTGAGGTTCAACAGTAAATGGACTTGTATCAGCTTGAGTCTCAGTACGTTTAGACTGATGTTCCTGTTGTTGGCTTGTTGGTGTAGTTTCAATAACCAACCACCCGGTCTCGGATCTTTCTTTCTTCGTTTTCGTGGAATGAGATCGGTGGCAGGTTCTTCAAGAAGATCTTCATCTTCTGTCGCAGTGACTGATTGAGGAGGTTTCAATGCAGTCAAGTAGAGCTGATCTTTAATCATCTTAAAATCTTTCAACTGATCAGAAGTAGGTGCAGTCTCTTATTCTTGGTGCTCGATCTCCGTGTGTTGTAATGGAGAACTTTCTGGCTCATCGTCATCAGAAATAGTCTCATATGAAGCAGTGAACCTCTGAGTAGGTGTCACATGCTCATTAGCAATCGAGGCACTGGCACCAGCAGGAGTAGCCTCAGTTTTAGCAAACTTTCCAAATTTGACATGTTCGAGAAGGCCTTAGGAGCGTTTCTACAGATTTGACAAGGTCATGGTAGTGTGAGTCATATATCATCTGCAGAAACCTCAGGTACATTATAAACATCCCCTTCTTCTTCCCCTTGAGGTTGCTCATCATCTCATCGAACACAAACTTGGAGTAATTATAATTTTAGTCCATAATTAGAGCAACCACAGCTGACATCTGAATGTGGCTGATCTCATCTGAGCCCCCTTTTCGTCCTGAGATACACGTTAAAACGTGTGAATCAAGAACCTCTAGAAAGTATGGAAAAGTTTCTTGATGGCTGGAGGGTAAGATCCCTCATATCCCATTCTTAATGCGACTTCAGCAACGGCATCAGTAAGGTATTCAGTTGGATAGTCGGGTTGATCATCGAACAGTAGAACTTCACGAATAATGGCCTCTGAAATGACAACGGGCTTCTTTTGAATCTTTGAATCAATTGTTACGACTCCCCCAGCACCCTGTTGATTAATGGAGGCGTTTTTCCAAAACTCCGTCACCATCTTTTTGCAAATAACAGTAGTTTCTCGTATAGCGTGAGAAATCCTACACGCGTGGAGCCCCACTATCATGGACTTGAATTCTTTGTGTACAAGAGGTGGATCATATAAGCATCCGGCAATATTGTGAGTATCTACAAACTTCAATGGTGCTTGATTAGCCATGAGTGCAACAAACGAATCAAGTTAATACTGTATTCAGTTCATATTATAAAAATAACTGACAATTTGGTTGAAGAACAGGGACCAAGAATGCAAATTTAGATAATATAGGTCATTAAATGTAAATTAATGTTAATTTTAATATAAAATAATATGTTTTTGGTCCATAAATTATGTTTTCTGTCAAAAGGCTTGGTTTTCGGTCCTTGATCAGATTTCTCTGTCCAACAAAGTCCAAATTCACAGAGAACATGAGTTCTCGGTCACTCAGTGTTGGTTCTCGGTCAACTGGTCAACCGAGAACCCTTGATATTTAAGAGAGGCTCAAGAGTTCTCTGTTTGACCACAGGTTTTCGGTCAAACGTCCCAAAAACCCTGGATCCATAGATCTATAGAGATCTCGGCCAGGAAAACCCTTGGGTTTCTTCTCGAATTATGAATCATCTTCTCCAAAACACGAAAACTGCCATTGATAATGAACCCTGCAACTTTAATCACTCATAGTATGTTAAGAATACAACTCACAAACATTATAGTCTCTATCCTAAACAATACTCATAACATGATTAACAATAATATGTCAGTTCCATCCAGATAACATCCACAGTGAACCAAAAAAGCCCCTTTTCAAGCTTACATTTACCTATTTATTAACGATGATCACGTAAAATCTAGAAGAAAGAGAGATTGAATGACTTGATGACTCGGAATATCAAGGGTTTTCGGCTTAGAGAGTGTTTGCAGATTTGAGATTCAAAATAATAAAACCAATAATGCAGATAAGAATATTTTATATTTCAAAACTTTAAATTTGGGCCGAAAATCCTGATGGGCCGAAAACAACTTATGAACCAAGACCAGTTCATCAAATCCAAATCAACCTTTAATGGGCCACATGGGCTGAAAACAACTTCTATAACCAACATGGGCTTGATCCATGATTTTAAAGCCGATAACTTATAGCATCTGTTTTGACAAGAGTAATTCAGAGGTAATAGAAAAAATATAAAAATAAAAAATGATACAGGAAAAATTTAATCACTCGGTCTTCTTGTAATTTAACAAATTTTGGGATCAGATTTCAGTTTCGATAAAACACACAACCTCTTAAGAAAAGATCCGAACATGAAATAATATTAATTAAGATGCTTTCACAATAATTCATGTTCAGCATTATTATGACATAAAGAGACAGTTTGATAGCAGGTATAATAAACTTAGCATGATTTTCATTGCATCAGTGATACGAGTTATGTTCAATTTGGCATAAATCTTAGATGGACATCACTCATGGACCTGTGGTGCCTCCTATCTCTTCTCAAAACGTATTAGGTTTTCCCTAGAATACCCCAATTTGACTCCAACCCCCTAGTGCTTGATCAAAAGATTTTTATATATAACCAAAAATTTTAAGCTTTAAGATTAAGCTTTGGACTTACAAGCCATCCGGACTTACAAGCCATCCGGACTTACATGCCTTGCATTCAGAGTGTTTAGGACTTATTTGAATGTCTCACCCTTGTAGTTCTAGTTGGACCCTTTAAGATTTTGAAAAACCAAATTTAGTAACACAATATTATATATATCTCACAAAAGATTTTTTTTATAAACAAAGCAAAGACATAATGTTTTTGGAGATCAAGACACTAATAGGCTCGTGTATGATTGGGTAATTACTTTTCTGCCTATCATTCGGAGATATATATCTAGAGACATGCACATTTCTTCAAAATGACTCTCCATAGTAAGTTTAGCATATTTAGTTTATGTCACTTCAACTTTTACGCATCATGGAAAGCTACCATGCAAATCAATGACTATTCTAAAATCTTTTAAGCCTGGTAACTTCACACGTTAGGCACACAGAATCAATTTTACTATCATTTTCCAAAGGTTGGATCAATTTACATTTGAAAATATTAAAAGCTTCTAAAAAGCTCTTAACTGAATAATCATATCACTTCCCATTGAGTTACAAAAGACAATTTAAAACTCAGTCGCCCCAGTCACTTTTAGTTTTCAGGTAAATGGTTATCCGGTATGTCTACATGTAGATAACAGGACCAAACATATAAATACATATCCCTCAAACTTTGAGTAACCAATATAATTTTAAGCGAAAGAATTAAAACACAAACACACCACAATCGCCGCAGTTGCTTTCAGTCATTAGATGAATGGCTATCCTATACGTCTACAAGTAGATAACAGGACCAAACATATACAAGTATATGTCCTTCAAACATGAGCAACCGACATAATTAAGCGAGAGTGCAAAAATAAATTTTTTTTAATAAAACACACACACTCTTTTTGAATTTTCTCCCCTATATTTGTGCAACAAACATTTTAAAGAAAAAGAAAACATTTAAGTACAAATTTAACCTCAAAAAGGCTCAATCATCAAAATGAAGCATATTAAGAAACATCACAAACACATTAAATCTGGCTGTTCTGACTGGTTTTGTAAATAATTCCGCCACATTATTATTAGTGTGAACTTGCTTAAGATGAATCAATTTACGGTCATAATAGTCACGAATAAAATGAATTTTAATGTCAATGTGCTTGGTTTTTGAATGTTGAACAGGATTTTTAACAATAGCAATAGCAGCGTCATTATCACAAAAGATTGGGGTATCAAGAAATTCCAAACCATCATCCAGTAATTGATGTTGCATCCAGATAACCTGTGAATAGCAGTCTGATGTAGCAACATATTCAGCCTCAGCAGTGGACGTGGACACCGTTTGTTGTTTCTTGCATTGCCATGAAATGAGTCTATCACCCAAGAATTGACATCCAGTCTATGTAGATTTCCTGTCAATATCATCTCCACCGTAATTGCTATCAGCAAAAGCATATAACTCAAAATTTGATTTTTTTGGGATACCAAAAACCTAGCTTTGGTTGCCCTTTTAGATATCTAAAAGTACGTTTAACAACAATTAAGTGAGAGAGTTAGGATTAGCCTAGAAACGGGTGTATTGACAGATAGCAAACATGATGTCAATGTGACTGGCGGTGAGATACATCAGGGATCCGATCATTGACCGATAGTACGTTCGATCTACGGGATTCCCTTCAGGATCAGAAGAAAGAAGAGGTCTTTCTGCCATAAGAGTTGATGCGCTTTTAGAATCTTGAAATTCAAACTTTGCAAGCATGTCTTCAACATATTTTCCTTGATGCAGAAAAATTCCCGTCGAACTATGACAAACTTGTAATCCCAAAAACGTTGTCATCTCCCCCTCCCCCTCCCCAACGAACTCATTTCAAATATCTTTTTCATGACTTCTTCAAATTGAGAACTGGTAGACCTGAAGATGATGTCATCGACATATATCTGAACCAGGATCTAATCTTTCCCAACAATTTTAAGGAACGGAGTCTGATCAATGGTTCCTCTCTTGTAACCATGCCCCAGAAGATGAGCCGTCAAAGTTGCATACCACGCCCGAGGCGCTTGATGAAGGCCATACAATGCTTTGTCTAACTTGTAAACATGAGTTGGATTCTTTGAGTCAACAAATTCTGGTGGTTGATCCACATAAATCTCCTCCTTGACTTCTCCATACAAAAACGCTGTCTTGACATCCATCTTATAAACCGTGAATCCCATGTAGGAAGCATATGCCAGAAAAATCCGAATGGCCTCAAGTTGAGCCACGGGAGCATACACTTCAGTGTAGTCTAAGCCTTCAACCTAACGAAAACCATGAACGACGAGCCGTGCTTTGTTTCGAACGATAACCCCCGATCGTCTTGCTTGTTGCAGAAAACCCATCTTGTAGTCAACTTTTTTTTATCCAATTGGCAGCTCGACCAATCTCCAAACTTTGAGTTTATCAAACTGATTTAATTCCTCATGCATGGTATCCACCCAGCTTGGTTCCAATAGTGCCATTTCCACTGACTTAGGCTCTATCTGAGAGATGAAATAGGAAAATATACAGCTGTTGATGTGTCAGGTCTGACTTCTGGTGGACATGCTTGTCTCAAGAGGACCTATAACACTGTCAATTGGATGATCTCGTTGAATTATTGTCGGAAATGAACGTCCGAGAACAGGGCTGGGGGAAGGTAAGTTTGATTGACCTTTAAGGATTTCTGTAAGAGGCTTCTTCCATTCAGATGACGTAGTATTGCTGTGAATACGAGGTACTGGCAGTGTATTCATTAGGTATGACATCAAGGATAAAGTGCTTCAAAAGATTTGACGAATCAGACTCTCCCCCTCAACTGTTGAAACATCGACTGCAAGTGCTGGTGAAGACACAGTTTCAATCGGCATCGTCTTCTTGTTGAGTATCTGACAACGGCTGAGTGGTATCCAGTGACTTTCAAGGATCAATACCCAGCACTGGAGACATGTGAGAGTCAGCAGCTAAGTCTTCTTCCTCATCAACAGAATTTGAAACACCGGCACCCGAAATTTCTGTATAGACAATTGGAAACATATTGAAGGGCTTGAAAATCCAGTATAATCAAATAGCCAGTCAGGACCGACACAAGCCTCGGTCTCATTTTCTTCTAACCAGCGCACGTCATAAGATTCCAATATCTGCTTCGTTCACTTGTTGTAAACTCTGTAGGCAGTGCGCCCAGCATATCCAACAAAATAACAATCATTAGATTTTGCTCCAAACTTTGGAGTCGTTTCAAGATTCAACATAGTACATGGACAACCAAAGGCCCGAAAATGTGCAACTGTGGGTTTGTGAACATAAACAATCTCATAAGGAGTCTACATCTGAGACTTGTTAATCATCACTCGATTTTGAACATAGCAGGTCGTGTAAATAGCCTCAGCCCAGAAAAACAAAGGCAGCTTTGAATCACACAATATAGTTCTTGCCACCTCAATAAGAGTTATGTTCCTCCTTTCAGCAACACCGTTTTGTAGTGGTGTCTGAGCTTAACTGTACTGTCGAAGCACCCCCTTTTCAGAACAAAAATAATTCGGTGTTGAATTCTTGAATTCCGTACCATTGTCATAGCGAATACCCTTCAGCTTCAATTTGAGCTAATTCTCCATAAGCACCATGAAGCGTTTTATCAATTCTGCAATTTCACTCTTATTTGACAAGAAAAACACCCAAAGGAAACGTGAGTAATCATCAGTAATAACAAGACAATAAGAGCTGCGAGAAAGACTCAAGACATGAACAGGACAGAACAGATCCATATGCAGTAATTGAAAAACTGATGAAATGGTATTAACAAGTTTTGGCTTGCGAGATTTATGATTGTGTTTACCTAAGACACAGGTCACACACTTTTCAATAGTAATAAAATCTTTGACAGGTAAACCACCCACCAAGTCATTTTTAGCATGACGGTTTAGATTTTTAATGTTTTCATGACCAAGACGACGATTCTAAAGCATGACATTATGTTATGACACTTTTGAAAACAAGCAGGAGATTTCATCAGGAACATTTTTGTTCAAATCGATCACATAAGCATTATCTTTTCTCTGTGATCGAACAAGAACCCAATCCTCTGGTATGATGATATCAGGTTTTAAGATTAAACACTCTTTGTTAGTGAAATGGGTTGAAAAACCTTTATCACATATATGCAAGACGCTCAGAAGACTATGTTTCAACTCAGGAACAAAATTAACATTTTCAAACTTTAGAACACGATTACTTACAGTACCCTTCTATGTAATCTTCCCATTCTCTCCTCCCGCAAAAGTGTCATACCTACCATTAAAGATTTGAATGTCGTGTAGTGGGGAGATGTCTTCTGTCATGTGCCTGAAGCAGCCACAATAAACATACCAAGGTCTGATGATATTCCTCCATAGCTGTTCCTGCACGATGTGCGAGATCAGTTAGTTTTTGGTACCCAGTCCATAGTAACACTGGGTGAACCTGATTCATCTAAACTTGCCACGGGTTGCCATGACATGTCTTCCCGGTTATCTAATATAGTATTTGATAGCTTGATCACTGGAGCTTTAAGCAACCATTCATATCTAGTTTTAGAAGATTTACTGTTGTTTGTATGAATGGATGTTTTAGTCTCTGGTTTGCGAGCGGGATAAGCAGATGACTTTGTCTTCCTAACTTGTTTCGGTCCAGAAACCGGGTTGGTTCTTAAGACCGAAGCACAGTTTCTATCACTTTTTTGAAATGTGTTAGGCTTGGTCTGATGAGGACTAAACCTACCAACTTTGTTTCTTTTCCAGCCACCGTCAGAGGGATTTGCCGTATAATACCTTGATTCACTTTGATGGGTATTTCGAGGCATATACCTCTGATAATATCTATAATATGGGACAAATGGACGGTGTGGACAGTTTCTAGCAATATGACCAGGAATGCCACAATTGTAACATGTTTGACGTTTGATGTGGAATTCATTGTGGTCTACTCCTGGTCTGGACCTGTTGTGTGAGCTAGTTTGCTTTACTTGGCGTTTACCACCTAGCTTATTTCTTGGTTTATCACAATTTTAACCATTTTAACTTCCTTCTTTGACAAACTTAGGTGATAGATATTTATGAGGATTCTTATTTTATCAGAGTTATTCAAAGACACACCACCAGATTTCAAAGTTTTAAAGGAATCAACCACACAATTGTCTTTGCTCTTAAAAACAGAGCCCACACAAACATTTGAAGTCACAGAATTCAAAGCATGTAAATTTAAAGAAATATGAGAATTAATGTCTTTATTATTCAAAACAAGAAAATCATCATCCTCATCAGTCCAATCCTCGACAATAACTTCATCTGCACGTGTAGTAAACGCATTTGTATCATTCACCCCCTGAGGTTGATTCAGTAGCTTTTACTAAACCAGAAGCATTTTTGCCATTTTCATTGTTTTTACCATATTGCAAGGTTTTTACCCTTTCTTCCTGCTCTTTGGTAAGACGAAGACTAGTGCAATTCTCGTTGTATGGAGGGCACAAACATTGTACCCTATCCCCTCACCGGCGTTTTCTTTCCACCATAATTGATTTTCGATCATGGAGTTAACAACAACACTGGAGCCTTCGAATTTCTTAAAGTCTTGTTCAGCTCTTTCAAATTTATTAGTTAAATTTATAATCTCTAGCTTAGAGACTTCCAGTTCAGCAGTTAACTCAGCAATTTTCTGTTTGGCATCAAGGTAGTGACAGCATTTTATGCTAAAATCATATTGAAGTTTAGAAAAATCATTTTTCTGTGTCACAATTTTATCTTTGAAAGCTTTCTCATTCTTCTTAAGAGTAAAATATTCAAATTTTATTCCTTCCATTTCTCTAAGCAAGTTACTATTATGGGATTTGTATAAATCTACTTTACTAATGCAAGCTTGAGAACATAATTGGGAACTTAACTCGGATGAGCTGGAAGAAGTGAAGTCCATGAAAGCAAATTGAAGTTCCTTTACTTGTTCCTCAACAACATTCTCTTCTTCTGCGACTTCAATTCGAGCAAAGTTTGCAGTCTGATTATTGATGCTGAGAGCTGCCATCTGATCATTCCAAGAGAATTGTTGAGTTACTAGACCTCTCTCACCTTCACCTGCAGTTGCAGCTTTTTCTCCTCTTGCATTTCCCACTGGAACCATTGCCCTTCCTCTGTTTCCTTCTTTAGCTGGGTTAGTGCATTCACGAGCAAAATCTCCTTGCTCGTGATAGTTGTAGCACCTCAGAGTATCTTTGTTAAATCTCACTTTCTGATTTGCTGGCACATTCCAGTTATTTCTGCATGTTCTCTTAGTAAATTTCTTTGCATGAAACAGTGGCATGGCGATTTGCCAAGAAATGTCCATTTCCTCTGCATCATCAGGATGAATTTGATCCAGCTCAGTAGCTACAACTGGTTGAACCAGATCTCCAGCAAGAAAGGCATTATAGCAATTCATGAACCCAGCCATTAAGGCGATGGTTTCCTAAGTCTCCTTTGAAATGGAGGGAATCTGACTAGGAGACTGACTGGAAGAGGCTGCAGATGACTGAGGCTTAGCAGCAGAAGTAGATGGTTTAAGCAGGTTGAGGAAAGAACATGGGAGATAGTTGTGGTGGTGCCTGTGAGAATTGACCCTGAGCAGACTTAAACATGGAGAAATTGTTCTGAGGTTGATACTGCAGAGTATACTGCCCTTGAGAAGACTTAAACATTGAGATGTTGTCTTGCGAGATGAATGCATTGTTAGAAGCAGCACGGTAGTCGGCTGCATTGTAGGAGTTTTCATGGTTTATGGCACGCTGCTTGTCATCCATGTCACAAGCCTTGATGATTGTCATGACTTCTGATAAAGTAAACCTGTTGAGATCCTTCGCCTTCTTAATCACCGTAACATTCATATCCCAGCTTTGAGGCAGGGAATTGACCAGTTTATTATTTTTTTTAGTAGCGGTCAGATTAATATTAGCAGATCTCATCTCCGTCACTAGAGATATGAATCTCTGCAGCTGTGTTTCCAAAGATTATCCCAGAATTTGATTAAAAATATTGAACTTCTGTCGCAAGAGATCTTGACGGCTTCTCCTCATGTCCTCATTACCCTCATACACTTCAATCAGGGCTTCCCACAATGCCTTGGCAGACTGTAATTCTCTAAATCCCAAGGCAATTTCGAGCGAAAGTGTCATGATTAAGGTAGCAAGCGCCTTGTCGTCCTCTTCAACTTTTTCAAAGTCTGCATCAGCATACAGTTCAACAGGTTTCACAGCAACTTCTTCAGAGTTTTCACATTGATACGTGATAGCTTGAGGGCCTCGGGCAATACTTCTCAAAATCTTGGCATCTTACATTTTCACATACTATTCAAACCTAAACTTCCACTCAGAAAATCCCTCTTGAGATAGCAGACGGGGTACACGAGTAGCAATTCCCATTATGGATTCCAGTTCTTGATGCAGTGCAACATTTGTTAAGCTATTGGTTATTTGGTCCATTTTGAACAAGTGATTAATAGTCTGGTACAGTAATTATGTCAAAATAATATATCAGATATCCTAAAGCCCAATAAGATTAGGCCCATATTTATCTCTAGCCAAAAACTATCGTTGGCCGAGAACCAAGAAAGTCAACCGAAAACTTGTTTTGTTGACCGAGAACAGCCAAAGGTCAACAGAGAACCCAAAAAATTGACCGAGAACTATCCAAAATCACCGAAAACTATCCAAAACCACTAAGAACCCCTGAATTATGCTGAGAACACACATGTTTCACCGAAAACAACAAGATTGTGGCCGAAAATTATGAAATCTTCCCAAGAACTTCCAAGAATCCCAAGGGGGCTTTGACCAGGTATCTTTGGTAACAAAATAAATTCCGAAAACTCTGGGATTTGAAAGTAAAGCCTAAACTAAATCAAATCCTTCCCCAAGTTATCTCAACAACCCCGAAGAACACGAAGAACAATTGTTCTTCAATTTCCAGAAATCTTCAAATACTTAAGAACCAAAAACTACCTATTAAATCAATTATTTCACCTTAACCGAGCCTAGAATAGGTCAATAAGCTCTTATACCAATTGTAAGTCCTTTGAAAAGATCTTTCAATGTGATATCAAACGATCTCGTTGTTATGCAGAAACTAACAAGAGATGATTCAATGTTATGCAATCAAACACACGAAGAACACAAACAAACTGCTTCAAAACCCACGTGTATTACGTCTGATGCTTAAGCACAATAGTTACACCGATATCTCGTTTTCTATGTTATGAACGGCCAACCTATGATAAACCTAGATACATAGTTTATATAGGCACTACACCCAAGCCCAACACAACCCAAAAGCCCACCAAGACCCAAGAGATCTCGGTTTACAATATAAGCCCAAAACTAAGTACAAACCATACTCATACTAGCCCAACAACAAACATTATCCAACTCGAATCTTTTTAACAAAACTCGATTCGATTCCCTTAAACTTGGCAGTTTTCAAAACTTATCTTAAAATTTGTTTTATTTTTATATTTTTTAAATCTTAATCTATATTTCTTCTTATTTTTCTTGTGTTTATTTAATTATTTTATTTTCTTTAACAGTTTATGTATGCATGTATATATACATTTATGCTTGTTTGTCTTAACTCAATGATCAATTCTAATGGTTTGCCTTATGTTTTCATGTAGCAACACAACATGTTATGTTCTTTGGATCTTCCAAGGCAGAAGAAGCACAATGTGTTCACGTCCATGATAAAGAGGCTACGGGAATGCCCCTAAATGCATGTTATCTCCGCAAACGCGGAGATACATAGTTGTTAGGTGGAAGAATTTTGGTTGAATGCCAAGACGGTGAAAAAATGGTCTCCATTACTACTGAGGAGGCTAAGCAAAAGTTGACCATCAAAGAGGAAGTTATTAGAAGGGCCCAAACATCAAGGATGCATGTAACATCCCAAATTTCGTTTGATATTTTAAATGAATCGAGGTTTAGATGAAGTTTAAAAGATAAATGTAATTGTCTAAAGTGTGAAGGTGTTAAGTATCATTAGATGAAAAGTTAAACATGAAACCCTACCATCTCCCTATAAATGTAGCCACCGTCTCATTTATAAAAATCATAGCCTCCAAACTCATAAAGACCCGACGATTCCCAGAAATCTAACAGTCCGATCGCTCTCAAACTTTTACAGTGTGTTCATAGAATATAAATGAATATTTCCACCTGTTGGATCTTCGATCAGAGGTCAGGAAGTCCAGTTTTTATCAAGGAAAATGTAACAGCTAAAAATAAAGATTTCCGGCAACTGTAGTGGCTGACTTCGGTGATGGCGGGCTGATGGGTTTGTAGATCGTGGCGAGACGGTTCCGTGGATGCTTGAGCCACTCAATTCCGAGTTCATTTGATATGGTTTTGGTCTATTAGAGTGATTTCGAACATAAACCTCAAAGTACGTTTTTATTAAAAAGGCTTACTTTTCGTGTACAAAATTGCATGAAACTTGGTAGGATGATAGATTGGGTAACGATTATTGATAAAGTAATGAACTTGCTAGTAAATGGGTTAGTTAGTTCGATTCGGGTAAAACGAGTAGTGTTTGGTTCGTGAAAAGGACGTGTAAACAAAGTCGGTTTTTGCATGAAACCTGTTAGCATAGTAAATCGGACCCTAACATGTTGAAAAAACACAAACTTCGTAATAAAAGAGTTATTAGGAAATATTTGTTTGAGAAAAAAGAGGTTAGATTCGTTTGAAAAAAAAAGATTAGTTTGAAAAAAAAAAAGATTTGATTCGTTTGAAATAACTAAAGATTAGATTCGTTTGAAAAACAAATATTAAATTCTTTTGAAAAAAAAAGAATAGATTCATTTGATAAAAACATATTCGTTTGAAAAAGAGATTAGATTCGTTTGAAAAAAAAGATTATATTTGTTTGAAGAAAAAAAGATTAGATTCATTTAAAAAATAAGATAGATCCGTTTGAAAAAAGATTAGATTCATTTGGAAAAAAAAAAGATTAGACTCGTTTGAAAAAAAAATATTAGATTTGTTTGAGACAAAGATTAGATTCGTTTGAAAAAAAAAAGATTAGATTCGTTTGAAAAAAAAAGATTACATTCGTTTGAAAAAAAGACTAGATTCGTTTGAAAATAAGATTAGATGAGTTTAGAAAATGAGATGCGACTCATTCCTAGCCATGGGATGCGATTTGTTGGCATACGAATGCGACCCAATTCTAAGTAATAAACCAGTTAGCTAAGTCAAACTAGTTAACTAACTAGGGTAGTATTGTTTAAATAAAAGGATAGTTAATTTATACTTATATTTGTTATACAGTTAGCCATGCACAATTAAAGAAGGGGATTACTGTTAGCTCTGAACGTAACAGGATCCAGGTGAGTTTCTAGCCCCTCTTCTCTGATATGTTTTCGAGGCTGTGTGCATACTCCAATGTGGTTAGTTAATACACGTATCTTAAGTGGTAAGTGTATGTTATATGATTGTTTAATAAATGATAAATGAATGCTATAGAAAAGTTAAAACTATGTATGTAATTATATGAATGATAGTATGAAGAAATATATGTATTAGTGTATGATTAAATGGAAAGGAGAGATCAGACCATTATAATATCTGAGAGGATAAGTATGAGAGGATGCAGGGTGAAAGGCTCTTTAAAACGTATAAGTACATATGTAAAGCAAAATAAAATATGAAAGTATGAAAGAACAAAAGTATGAAAGTAATAATGAAGGTATAAACTTATGTATGTGCAAAAGAAAGTAAAGCAGGTTAAGTATGTAGTATATGAACGTATTGTATGTTGCCAGATTAACTAAAACTCGCTCAGCGTAGCTGACTTTTAGTATGCACGCAGACAGATAGGTTAATGCAACTAGCTTGAGGGAGACACATGACATAATCTAAAGAGGCTGGCATCTGAAGAAAAAGTGTTATGATATTTTAATATGATGTTTTGTGTTAGGTTTAAAGACAAGATTTGAATATTTTGTAATAAATGTTTGATGTTTTTATATTCCAGGAAAAGTTTTAATTCACTCTTATATTTAGAACTGTGTTTATAAGTATATCCAATGCTAAATTAGAGCATCCGGACCGGGGCCTTACAAGTTGGTATCAGAGCATAAGTCGAGAGAAATAAGCATTCTACATGCTTAGATTCGAACAAAGAATGAGACTTAAAGAAGAAAAGAAAGAAGATGCCAGTTCAAGAAAATCATGTGTCGCTCAAGCAAGCTCGAGAACGGTAAGGTACATAATTAAGTTCATGTAAAGATGTAGAAATATATGTATACCCATGTATAAATGCTAGCTTAAATGTATGAATGTTAGCTTAATTGTTAGAGAAAGAATGTGTGTATGCCAGCTTAATTGCTAGGGATAAGAATGTGGATTATATGTACGTTTGTATGATTGTGTGAGTAGTAGAAACTAGCACAAGTGAAATCATAAAGGGATGTTTGTAGGACCTGAGGAGTAATGTAAAGAGTTAATTACACTTGGCCACTGTCATTAACTACTTACCTTACGAATTATGTGCTAAATAATTCCTAGAGTGATAATGTTTGTGTTTCCTTAGAGATAAGATAGACGACTGATACAAAGGGGCGAGCATGAAGAGGTCGTACTGGACGCTTTTGTAAGACACGTGTCAACCAAACATCTTTTGAAGAAATGTGTGATAGAACGATAAACGAAAGCAGTAGGACTTCGACTTTAGAAAGTAATGGAGAAGGATCACACATTGGAGCTTCTAGTCGTATACACTAGGGGAGTTGCTCAACTATTTCGCACTACATTTCCAACACGTTCGCTGAAGCATCAAAGGCAGCCCAAACTAGAAATCCAAGTGGAAACAACATGAAAGAAACGGAGATAAGTCGGCTAGAATGATACAAGACATGTAGTATGCCTACAATAGTTAACTCTATAAGGGAACTTGTTGGGATCGTGGGTAATGAAGCGAATGATGATAAAGTAGAGATGACCGAGAAAGACGGGTGATTGTCAAGGTATCCTAATTGAAAAGCCATGAAAGGATGATTGTGTGTTGTAAAACACACTTACTTTCCGTACCTTTTTATCATGTTTTAATTGCTTAATCTTTTAATAAATAAGAGTTTTGGATGGTTTTTGCATGATCTTACAAAGATTTATAATTGATTGTAGGTTTTGAGTTTTAATGGAGAAAAGTGTCAAATTTGAAGACTCTAGCGGCCTTAATGATTAACTTTGAAAACTACAACTCAAGGCCCGACCAAAGCCCACAAGATCCAAGCCTTTTACATCTTATTATACGATAATAAAAAAAGAAAATAAAACCCTAACATACCCTAGCTGGTCCGATCGGGATTTTGGCAGCCACCAAGGAGGAAGAAAAAAGCTTGGTGGAAGGTTTTTGGAGGCTAGGAGAGGAAGAAGAAGGTCAAGGAAGTCTTGGTACAGCAGCTAGGGTCGATATTCATCCATAAACTCAGCCCTAATATTACGTATAACTCTCATAAACTTTGTTCTATTGTTCAAGATTCATAACTAGTTAATTTGTCTTTTAATTTGAATTGTTTTGCAAGTAAATTGAAGATTGACTTGTGCTTGATTGTTACTGATTATTGAATGAGTTTAATTATGTTTTGGTTGAGTTATATGATGTTTACTTTGATGTATATTTGTTGTCCAAATAATATGTTAGGCTAAACTAGTTAGTTCTACCTAGGTTAGATGATTATTGTTAGGTTTTAGTAAGTAATATGGATTGTTGATCATCATGACTTGAATTGTTGATGAAAATTTGGTTTAATATTGAATTAGGTTGTATTTATTGGATGTGATTTATTTAATTATACTCATATACCTCTTACTTTGATTGATTGAATCGGTTTTGATTGATTTTAGCTTGTTTGAACTCTTTACTTTGTGTTTAGAGATTTTTTGCGGGGTGTACAACCGTAGGGTTTAGTTGGGTATGTTAATTAGTTAAAATCAGTTGGTAGGCACCTTCTTAGAGACCGAGAGGTGATAGGAAGTAAGGTCGTCTCATAGCTTTAACTTGTTAGGCTTAGGATCGCGCGAGAGCGGGTTCAGTTCTTGTCGGGTTTGGGTTTGTGAGCGATTAGTTGACCTAGTTTAAGTTAAATTAAATGGTTCCTCTATCCTTGGTTGCGTAGTATTCGTCTCCATTAGAGTAGTGTGTCGGTGAGTCCGATAGGAGAGTCGGCATTAGAATACTTTAACAACTCGTTTCCCGGTTTGTTCTTATAATTAACTGAGTGTAAGTTAGGGTTTGTTAGTGAGATCGAGAGGTGATCTAGCTTTCTTGAGTGAAACTTAGTTGTGTCATCCTTAGATACCGGTTTCGTGAGATTCTTCAATCCATTAGCTTATTATACCTTCAATAGGATTCTTACCTAGGTAGACGTTTTCCCCATTGTTAAGTTTCATTCTTAAAGTTTTGTTAAGTTTAGTTAATTAATTTAGTTAAAGTAAGTTAGGTCAAGTAGTTAATTATTAAAAATCATTTAAATATTCTTAGGTGAGTCTTGGTTAGGGTTAATTATTAAAAACGTTTTCACGTGTCCTTGTGTTTGATACTCGGAATTCCTTAGTTCTATACTATTAGTGATCGGCACACTTTCCGGTGTGTGGTTTCTTTAGGAGTCTTCTTTTATAAATTTAAAGCTTAGTTGTGAGTTACTTAGAAAGAGCATCATTAGACACACATCAATGAGGCTACAGAGTTTAGTGAATAAAGGAAAACGCTAAGAAGAATGGAGTTGTGTACCTGAGACTTTGGAAGAGACCACTAGCGATACTTTCGTTACAATATGAGAATGGTTAAACATTGTAAGGTAGAACTAGAGGGACGTGAGTTCCTTGTTACTCTTTATGCTTGACCTTAAGATAGTTTGATGTCATTTGGGAATGGATTTGTTGTTTGAGTTTGAGGCTCATATAGCATGTAAGAGTAAGATGATAATGTTGTAGTCTTCGGATGGCGGTATAGTAACGGTTTATGTTATTAATGAAAGTTTAGGGCTTAACGTCATTTCGAAGATAAAAGTCGAAGGTTTGTTAAGGCAAGGGCGCAGTACCTACCTGGCGTATGTTGTCAAAGTTACGACCGAGAAGAAAGAAATGAAAGATGCTCCTGTAGTGTGTGACTATCCAGAAGCGATCCCACAGGACCTTCCAGGGTTACCACCTGAACGAGTAGTAGAATTATAGATAAAAGTAATATTGGGAGCACAACCTGTCGTGAAAGCACATTATCGTCTGGAGCTGTCCGAGATGAAAGAGCTAATGATCCAACTACAAGAACTCCTCAATAAAGGTTTTATAATACCAAGTGTTTTCCGGTGGGGTGCACTGGTGATGTACGAGAAAAAGAATATGGAAGTATGAGAATGTGTATATATTACCGCGAGGTGAACAAGCTAACCATAATAAATAGAAATCTGTTACCATGGATTGATGATTTGTACTATCAATTTCAAGGTGCTAGTTGGTCCTCACAAATAGGCCTCAGAGCAGGCTATCATCAGTTGAAAGTAGAAGAGGCAGACATCCATAAAACAACGTTTATGACACGATAAGGACACTAAGGGTTTCTCGGGATATCATTTGGATTGAAGGATGCTCTGGAAGCATATGTGGTTATAATGAATAGGGTATGTCATCCGATGTTGGACAAATCTGACATTGCTTTTGTTGATGATAATCTTGAAATAGTCAAGGAATAAGTCCGACCATGCTGAACACTTGAGAGAAGTGTTGGAGACGTTGAAGAAAGAGAAACTATATGCTAAACTTTCAAGTGTACCATCTATACAGACCATAAGAGCTTGAAGTATTTCTTCAAGCAGAAAGGACTGAATATGAGACAAAGAAATGGATGGGATTGATAAAGGATTATGATTGTGAAATCAAGTATTACCTTGGCGAGACAAATATGGTCGCTGACACACTAAGTCGTAAAGGTGAAGAGAGTATCGTGACAATTAACTTGTACAAAGTAGTAAGCACTTCGGATTTCATGCGTGAGATCCGCGAGGCGCGGTTGAAATTTTAAAGAAAAATAGCAAGATAAAAAGGGAATGAGTTTTCGGGTTACATCGAGATTTGGAAGATAACACTTATGATGTGAAAATCAGATTTGGTTGCCTGAGGATTCCATCATAAATATCTTCGGGGTCATGTCCTAGATGAAGCTCACAAGTCTAGATACTCGGTTCACATTAAATCTTCGAAAGAAAAGAGGTCAGTTAAAATGAAGGCAGATACTGATGAAAGTGAAAATCTTAAGTTGAAGTCAAGTGAGGATGAGTTCATGGTATGTGACAGCTGTGGAAGAACAAGATACTTTGTCTACGTGGATAAGAACAACCACCGGTGTTACGAATGTGGGGCCGACAGACACACATCAAGAGTATGTCATAAACCAAAGACAAAATATGGAAAGACATGCAAGGAAAGCGTAGAGATGGTTTAGACTTATGCTTATTTAGTTTAGCCTTAACACGTATGATTAGTGTTGTAACTGATAATCATGTGATCGTGAGAGGGAAGTCATCTAGAACGATAACGATAGAATAGTATTATAAATGCCCATATAAGGGTCAGGATATGCCTGGAAACAAAGTTGGTTAAGATAAATAGTTATGATATAATAGGCAACCATATCTGAGACTGCAGTTGATGTGTGCTGCGTGCGTGGTGGTAAATATTGTAATGGATGGATTGAAGATTTATCTTTGCACAAAATCGTGTTTTAAATTTATAAAAGTGATTTCTACTAAGACTAAACACACACAAAATAGGCAAGTCTACCTATCGTATATGTAGAATAGTATTGGTAAGAACCAAGTATCGATCCGTGGACACAAATGTTTCTAGTAATAGATCTTCGTTTTACTTTAATCGGAGAGTTATAATCATTTTTGGTTGATTTTCAAACTTTTTATAAAATGTAAGTACTTATATATAAAATATATAGGTGATAAGAAGAGAAATTCTAAACGAGTAGTTCAATTATATGAAGGTTACCATCTAAGATCAAGAATCCACACCATTGTTCCTTGATGATTATTAAATAAACATGTGATAGACTTTCCCTAATAATATATGATAGACTATGTTCCCCATTTTTAGTGAACATATTCTATGGCATAAAAGAAAATAGCATGCGTATTTTCAAGTCCGTCCTATGCTTAATATTATGCTACCACGAGAATGTCAGTTTAAGTAGACAAGCAGTTGGAAAAGTAGAACGATTAGAATTGACTTTGATTTCTCAAATATCAATCCTAACAACTTCGAGTGGTTGTAGTTAACTCACACAACCTCCCCTTGGTTGATTAGATTACGTTATAGTTACACATTCCATTAACATATGATTTCTTTAACTAGCATGATAACCTAAGCAATCGTGTTAACAATGTTATTTTAGAATTATCAAAACTAGAGAAATAGATCATAACATATATCTCATCATTTCGAAGTACAACATAAGGATCCATGTTTTATCTTAAATAAGTTATCAAAGTATTCTTTTTAGCATTTCTAGTCTCCAAGAACATGAGTGGTCATGAATGATTTTTAGTCATCAACCTTGATGTATTGAGTTAAGGTGATAAAACATTTCTTCAACAATGGATAATTGCAAAATAACCAAGTACTTTACCAAACTAAACCACATGTTTCACATAATCATCAAGAAAACAAAGCTTCTTCATATATTTTAGATGGTAAATGGAGTTTAGCTCATAATGAGCATTGTTATGAACATTAAAAGAGATGATGATAGCAAACACGTGATTTAACTAAAACAATCTAACCAAATGTGGATGAATCTCCCTTCTTAATGATGATGATGGATTATGATGATGTTGATGATGATGGATGATGATGATGGTAACCTCCAAGCCTTCAAACTCTTCACAAGATCTTCAATATAAGTGTAATGTGAGTGTTTTTATAAAAGAAACCCATATAAAGATTTTCTTCAAACACACTTGATCAATGCAACATTCTCCTCTATTTATAGGCAGTCTGAGGAAGTATGCATGGCCCCGTGTCTCTAGAGGCACGCCCCCGTGTCCAGGTGTCCAGTTGCATTAAATGATATGTCAGATCGTACATGATAACTCACCACAGGGGCGTTCTTACTGAGGCACGTCCCCATGCTTTTTAGTGACATGTGCTAATTCTTTTTGATTTATCTAAAAGGTGACCACGGCCCCATGGTTGCTTAAGCACGGCCCCGTGCTTCTTTGTCCAGTATTTTCCTTTTCCTGTAGATATTTGTCTTTTCTTGTGTTTAGAAGCATGGGGCGTGTTTCTTTTAGTACGGGGGTGTGATTGAGGGTTTTCTTGGGTTTTCTTTCGTTTTTCTTCATCTTTTCACTTGTTTCTTCGTTTAAGGCTTAGTTTTACCTGAAATTGCATTTTGATGTGATAAGTAGCCTTCTGAGCTATATTATTCGATAGAACTTGCAGTTTTAGAGATTATGTGATGCTAAAAGTATGTATATTTTTATGTACATCAGCAGCCAACAATGGATTCACATGTTATGACGAGGCTTGAGTAGTCAAGAAGAGGAAGATGTATCAACATAGACTTCATGATCAAGCTACCTTAGACAGCTATAACTCATGAACCCTACGTGTTGATGCAGAGCTGAGAATGAAAGAAGGTTTAAATGGTGACTTAAGGTGTTCTCGACAAGTTATGCAATTGATGTGCTCAAGAATTGCAAGAAGTGTCCTATCTTAATGAATAGACAAAGGGATTTCAAGAAGTAATCCTTAAGGAGAAACTGGAAAAGTTTTCTTTTTGAAATTAATATGTTTTAAATGTATTGCAAATCAATATATTTGCTAAAAGTTGTAATTGGAATTAATATGTTTTAAATGTATTGCTAATCAGTATATTTGCTAAAGGGTCATTCACTGCTAAGTTTTGTAACGGCAAGTGCAATATTTCTGTTTGAAAGACAAGAAAGAAAAGCATGCTTAAGAAAATCATAGGGACTTTCTAAGGCTGGATAAGGAAGAGAAACATCGAGGACTTCATGGACAAGCTACCTAAGACAGCTAAAACTAATGAACATCACTTGATGATAGTGAGACAAAGGATAAACCGGTAAGATAGGAAGCTAAGTCGGTTCAAGAAAGGATGTGAATACATGAAGTATTCTGTTTACAAGGATTAAGCAGGTTTCGAGGAAGAAACCTCTTATAAGGTGGGTAGACTTGTAACATCCCAATATCGTTTGATATTTTAAATGGATCGGGGTTTAAATGAAGTATTAAAGATAAATGTATTTATATCAAGTATGACGGTGTTAAGTGTCAGTATATGAAAAGTTAAACATTAAACCCTACCATCTCCATATAAATGTAGCCACCATCTTATTTATAACAATCATAACCTCTAAACTCATTCTTTACCAAATTCCCATTTTCTAGAGAGCCATTCATAAACACCAGACGATTCCCGGAGATCTAACCATCCAATCGGTCTCAAACTTTTAGAGAGTGTTCATAGCATATAAATGAATATTTCCACCAGTCGGATCTTCAATAAAAACTTTGGAAGTCCAGTTATTATCAAGGAAAACGTAACAGCTAAAAATGAAGATTTCTGGCTACTGTAGCGGCTATCTTCAGCGACGGCGAGCTGATGGGTTTGTAGATCGTGGCGAGACGGTTTCGTGACCACTTGAACCACTCAATTCCAGTTAATTTGATATGATTTTGGTCTATTCAAGTGATTTTGAGTATAAACCTCAAAGGTACGTTTTTATTAAAAAGGCTTACTTTTCGTGTACGAAGTTGCATGAAACTTGGTAGGATGATAGATCAGGTCACGATTATTGATAAAGTAATGAACTTTTAAGTAATGGGTTAGTTAGTTCGATTAGGGTAAAATGAGTAGTGTTTGGTTCGTGAAAATGACAGGTAAACGAAGTCGGTTTTTTCATGAGACCTGGTAGGATAGTAAATCGGACCTTAACATGTAGGAAAAACATAAACTGGCGATATTTGTTTGAGAAAAAAAAAAAGATTAGATTTGTTTGAAAAAAAAATATTAGATTCGTTTGAAAAAAAAATAGAGTTGTTTGAAAAAAAATTTTAGATTCGTTTGAAAAAAAAAAGATTAGATTTGTATGAAAAAAGAATAGATACGTTTGAAAAAAAGATTAGATTCGTTTAAAAAAAAGATTAGATTCGTTTGAAAAAAAATATTAGATTCATTTAAAAAAAATATTAGATTTGTGTGTGAAAAAAAAAGATTAGATTCGTTTGAAAAAAAAAATTAGATTCATTTGAAAAAAAATAATTAGATTCGTTTGAAAAAAAATTAGATTCGTTTGAAAAAAAAGATTATATTCGTTTGAAAATGAGATTAGATGAGCTTAGAAAATGAGGTGCGACTCGTTCCTAGCCATGGGATGCGATTCGTTGGCACACGAATGCGACCCAGTTGAAGGTTCCCTGGACGGATCACACGAGATATCCCGATATACACAGGTGCGGAATCCCTGTGTAGATCGTTACGGACGTAGAATACAAGCTCACAAACACACGAATACAATACGAACAAACTCACGTTATATTAATAACTCAAACCGTGATACTTACAGACTCTCGACCTCACGTCACTTGACTCACTGAATTACACGTAAATTAACCAACTCAAAACCAACAACTTAAACGGTTAAACCGTAACCTATATAAATACACGACAACTTCGCCTCAGGCGAAGTTGTCCATAACTTCGCTCGTTCAACAAGTTCGCCTAGGCGAACTTGTCAACAACTTCGCTTGGTTAACAAGTTCGCCTAGGCGAACTTGTCAACAACTTCGCTTGTTCAAACAAATACATAAACAATATTACAGACTCGATTACAGACATTAGACATATGAACTACTGACATCTATGCACCAACAGACTCCCCCTTGGCAGTAGCTTCATATCTTGATCTTTCAGCTCTTGTCTCGTAATCCTGTATCTTCACGCGTGCACTCCTTCTCTAACACATACCGTGACTACTCGCTGATATTTCCTTGCTTCATCCTTCCAAGCAGGAATATAGAATATCTTCTTTTCATTCAACACTTGCAGATCAGCTTTCGATAAGTTAACAAGATGCATCGGATCATACACCCTCAGCACTTCTTGTTCATCTTCGTCTTCCATCACGGCTTCAGCAGTCTGGCAATCAACGTACCACCATTTTAGATTCTTCAACACATCTTGAGGCATAGTCTTCATTGGAACCTCCTTGATGCATCGGATCGGTTTGTACTTCATCACCATCCATGGCTTGCCATCTGCTCTCATTCCCCTTTCTGTATCCTCCACGAGCTTTCCCTTCTGTGGCTTTAATAATTCAAACTTCTTCTCTTTTATGCTTTCTTTCCACACGATCTTCCCAATCACTCTTGCCATGTTGTCGTCACTTCTATTTATCAGGCCCAACCTGGCCAAATCCTTCACCTCACATTCCGGCAACGTATTGAGAGATCTCAACATTCTTTTGAAGTATTGAATACCATCATAACGCTTCACCACAAACAACTTCATCTGTTCATCATATATCCAACAGATAATTCCCTTCTTCGACTCAGCATAGCCTTTGATGTTATAACTCTTCTTGAACATGGCTGGAACAGCAGGCTTCTTGGTCTTAATAAACCAATGAGCACAGCCTTCCTTCCACCTAGGCTGCTCCTCCCACTCAGTCTCATCCATCTCAGTACCCATGTCGGCTTTCTCAACATCAGGGATCTCGTGTTCAATGTCTTCTTCTACTATCTCCCCCTCTTCTATCCCATCTTCAATCACAATCTGCTCACCGATCTTCTCAATCACATCACTCGGCAGCACATCTTCATCAAACAACACATCATCGCTGAACATGTCATCGTCAAGTTCCTTCAACGCATCAATCACGTCATCCTCCACCAACACCACATCATCACCACCAGAACCACCAGCCGCGTCGACAGACTCCCCCTCAGCTGTGGAAGTACCAAGAGCTTGAGAAGTTCTTGGCAGCTCACCACCTGCATCTTTCGATGCATTGGGATCATCGTCTCGGTCATTTCTTCTTTTCGTCCTGAGCTCGTCGCCCTTACAGCTCATCTCCCCCTGAGATGCCAAGAACTCCTTCAAGGCAACTATAATTTTTCCATGCTCAACCAGGAGGGATGAATGTAGTTGATTTGCTTCCACTAGGCGTTGAATAGTCTTCGATTGCTCTGCTACGATCCGCTCTAGTGAAGCTATTCTCTCTGAGTCTGACAAAGGCGAAGGCGAGACATTGACGACCGTTGACTCTACAAATCGTGCAGCTACCACCGACTGAGTAAGCGTTGGAGGCGGTAGAGACACGATCTCCGGAGTCGACGTCTGGATAGCAGTGATGGATGGAATGCCAGCAGATGATGTAGCCACCACGGGAACATCCGCAGCGCTTGTACTTGTAACCTGTACAGAAGAAGGAACGATAGACATACCAGACAGTGCGGCCGGAGCAAAACGTACCATCCTTGAAGTCTCTCCAGCTCCCATGCCAGCACCTGTCCTTTCCCGTCTTGATCTTCTTATCAGCTTATGTATATCTTCTTCCTCTTCTGACTCTTCATCATCGTCCGTTCTCTTTCTCTTCCCAACCGTTCTCTCTCGAGACACCATCAACCGTCTCCCCTCATTCATGATCTCATCCAAATCTGAGTCAGCAATCAACGTTGCTGCTCTAGTAACACTCACACCCGTACCTTGTGCAGCAGGGACCTGCACCTCTTCAACTTGATCCATATCGAAATAGCCTTGACCTCCAAAGACAGCGTCAAGATCTATATCCTCTGCAGCCGACACAACAGGCACAGCAGGTGGAGCTTGAGTTGCTCTTGCCTGTCGCGGTTGAGGATCTCTGAACTCGTCCCCACCAGCAGGAACATACTCTGGGTTGATTAAAAACCCAAACAGTGGAGTATGCCTGGGACGACGTTCAGGGTTGCTCCTCGCACTCGAAGTGCGGCATTGAGCAAAGATACGTTTGCTCACAGATTCCACGTATCTTATCGGGCGTCTCTGAGGTAGATTCGGAGCCACATGGTTCAATATCATCTGGATAAAACGTGGGTACATAATGAACCGCTCCAGAGACATCGCCCTTCTTTGCCTGTCAATCTCGTAAAAGACCATCTGACTGAAACTGAAGCGTTTATTGTAAGTCAGTGCAGTCATTGCAGACTGCATGGTCGCACCCATACCATCCGTGCCCGCCTTCCTTCCTGACATGCAAACTATCATGATGTGCATAAGGAAGCGCCACTGATCAAGCAGAAAACCCTTCCGTCTCTGTGTATCGCCTAATGGACCAGAATAGCCCATTCGGAGAAACGCTCCATCACGAAATGGAGCTACGAACTCAGTTGGGTCGTCCCTCGTCTCTTCTCCAAATCGTAACGCCACCCGAATCTGTTCAGAATTGAACTGAACCTGATGATTGTTCACAGTTGCTCGCATGACCGGTGGCTCAACACGACAATCATATTCTACCGTCTGCTAAAAGTCTTCGATATTTGGTAAGGATATCGGCAGAGTGTTTGTGATGGCATGAAAAATCCTTGAGCGTAGGAGGAAAGTTATGATCTCGCGGTAATCTTCCACACCGCTCGCCTCCGGGTCAAGGGTGATGTACATGTTGTGACCCGGGAAAAATTGACGTTGGTTATCACCATCGTCTCCTCCTGCACCTCCAGCACCAGCTACCGCAGCCATATCTGCAACAAACTAACCAAGTTAGATAAACGTTAATGAACCACACAAGTTCGCTGGTTACCATGAGCGAAGTTGTGATAAACTCTGTATAGGCGAAGTTAAAGTTGAGGCGAAGTTGGGAACAACTTCGCTTCAGCTTTAAGTTCGTCTAATTAATATTAAGTAAAAATGATCTAGGCGAAGTTAATGTTAACTTCGCCTCATCACAACATCGCCTCAGGCGAATTTAAGTTTCAGGCGAAGTTACGGATAACTTCGCCTCAGGCGAACTTAAGCTTCAGGCGAAGTTACGGTTAACTTCGCCTCAGGCGAACTTAAGCTTCAGGCGAAGTTACGGATAACTTCGCCTAAACCCTAACTTCGCCTGAATCTGAATCGGCGACAGTGAGGATTATGGAACAACGTGCAGTTGATGTTTTCGTGATTAAGGAATCCGGAAAACATGAATGAACATGGAATATATGATAATTCGACATCTCGAACCTTGAACTTAATGAAATCTGGGAAAAAATAACACGTAATCGGTTTAAATAACAAGTTCGCCGGAGAATCGGTAAGTTCACCGGATAAGTTCGCTGGATATTGAAAAGTGATGAACAGTTTACCTGTTGAACATCCTTATATAGGGTCTGGGTTATACAGGCGAAGTTACGGATAACTTCGCCTAGGCGAAGTTATTCACAACTTCGCCTGTTTAACAACATCGCCTATATTTACAAAATCAAACCTTATAATTTGAACATTTTTCAATTAACTCTTTAAAACTTCCCTTTAAGGAATAAATGACATGATCAATTCTAAGTAACCAGTTAAAAAATCATAAAACTATCTAAGTACAAAAACTTAAAAAATTTAACGTATAAGGGATCAAATTTCAGTCTCGATAGGGACTGCTACGTTTTAGAAAATATCCGAACAGGAATCATACTAAGTATGTGACTGTCACATAGATCCGTGTTTAGCTGTATTATGACATAAAGAGACAGGTTGTAAGCAGGTAAATAACTTAAGATGGTTTTCATCGTTTCTGTGATACGAGTTATATTCAATTAAGCCTCAAAATTTAAGTGGGCAACAACTCAGAAATATTGATGCCTCCTATCTATCTTCAAAGCGTATTTGGCTTTCCCCAAGTCACCCCGAATTGACCTCGACCCATAGTGTCTGATTAAGTTGTAAGTATTCTTGATCTCCTTCCCGTTCTTCTCTCTTACTCAATGATTGTGAAGTCTTGATTTTGTCATCTCTAATATGTTTCAATAACTCCAAATATTTTCTTTTTTTTTTTTTTTAATAAACATAGACTTCAAAGTAGAAATTAACTGCAAGTCCCGAATCTGGATCACTGCAGTATCTTGAGACGCTATCTTCACGGGAATCAGAACACACATGGGCTCGTGTATGACTGGGTAATCGCTTTTCTGCCTATCATACGGAAAGATATATCTGAAGACATGCAAAACTCTTAAGGAGTTTCCACGTAAAATCAAGTAAATTTAGTTTGTATCACGTCTACTTTTACGCACCATAAAAAGTTACCATGACATACAATGACTGTCCTAAAGCCTTTTAAGCCTAATAACTTCACTAGCTAAGCACACAGAATTAGTATATCTATCATTTTCCAAGGTTGGATCAATTTTCTGTTAAACATAGCAAATGAACTTCTTACGAAGTAACAGACTTGAAAAATAATTTCATTTCCCTCTTTCTTTCAAAATTTTAACCTTAATCGCCCCGACCAAAACAAAGTCTTCAGGTAAACGGCTATCCCGAAGATCCAATGGATCAGCTGGACCGACCACATACTAGTATGTGTCCTTCTAACTAAGTATGATCGACTAATTTTAAGCGAAAGAATGAAAAACTCATCATAAACCGCCCCGGTCACTATCAGTAATCTGGTTAATGGCTATCCTCAAAATCTACAAGTAGAGAATGAGGACCAAAACATATCCAAAGACAAGTCCTTCAAACTGATGTAAACGACATATTTTTAAGCGATTAGTGACGTTTTTTTTTTTTTTTTTTTAAATATCACAAGAAAAGCATGGTTACTCGGGATTGATCATCCCATTCAGTTCAATAAGGTTTTGAAATCTGGATTCGTCAAACGCTTTAGTATATAAATCAGCGAAATTATCAAGCGTATCCACCTTTTCAAGCACAATCAATTTCTTCTCAGCACAATCCCGTATAAAATGATGACGTATGTCAATATGTTTAGTTTTACTATGTTTCACAGGATTGTTAGTTACTGAGATAGCAGCTGTGTTATCAATGCAAATAGGAGTAAGTAAGAAATTCAGACCATAGTCGCGCAACTGTTGTTGTATCCAAAGAACCTGAGAGCAGCAGTTGGATGCTGCCATGTATTCTGCCTCACAGGTTGAAATTACGACTGAAGTCTGCTTCTTGCACTGCCACGACACCAATCTGCCACCAAGAAATTGACATCCTCCAGTTGTTGACTTCCGACTCTGATTGCGCCCTCCATAATCAGAATCTGTGTAAGCGACCAGCTCCAAGTCTCCTCCTCTCGGATACCACAACCCCAGCTTCGGCTTGCCCTTGAGATACCGCAGTATCCTCTTTGCACCTTTCAAATAAGATTCTTTTGGATTTGCCTGAAAACGTGCACAAAGACAAACAGCAAACATTATATCAGGCCTAGATACAGTTAAGTACATTAAAGAACCTATTATTGCCCGATATTGAGTTAGGTCCACATATGCATCACCGTCTACTTCAGCACCCAATTTGTGATTGACGCAGATTGGAGTATCATATGGAGAACTGTCCTCCATCTTGAAGCGCTTGAGCACATCATGAACATACTTCGTCTGATGAATGAACATCCCGTCCTTCCTCTGATCAACCTGCAATCCTAGAAAGAAAGTTAGTTCACCCATAGCACTCATTTCAAACCTTTTCTTCATGACGGCTTCAAACTCCTGACACATGGAGACTTTTGACGCAGCAAATATAATGTCATCCACGTAGACTTGTACCAGCAGGAAGTCGCTTCCATCTCTTTTGAAGAACAACGTGAAATCAATTTTCCCTCTTTCAAACCCATTTTCAAGCAAGTAGTCCGATAAAGTTGCATACCAGGCACGAGGCGCCTGATGTAATCCATACAACGCCTTGCTCAACCTGTACACGTGATCTGGAAAGTCTGGGTCAGGAAAACCCGGAGGTTGCTCAACATACACAACCTCATCAACTTTCCCATTCAAAAACGCACTCTTCACATCTAGCTGAAACACCTTCATCTTTTCATAAGCAGCAAACGCTAAAAACAATCTTATGGCTTCCAATCTGGCGACAGGAGCGAACACTTCGTTATAATCAATCCCCTCTTGTTGATTAAAACCTTTAACGACTAGCCTCGCCTTGTTTCTTATAATGATCCCCTTATCATCTCTCTTGCACTTAAACACCCATTTTGTGCCTATCGCATGCACATTCTTTGGTTTTTCAACCAAAGTCCAAACTTCCATCTTCTCGAATTGAGCCAACTCTTCTTGCATGGCTTCGACCCACGAGCTGTCCTTTAAAGCCATTTGATAATTCTTCGGTTCAATCTGGCTTATAAAGCAGGTGTACAGGCATTCATTGATTATTCCTGTCTCTTTAATGCTTGTATAAACACAGGTGTGTTCATTCAAGCTACTTCTCGTTTGTACACCTGAGGACACATCACCAATCACATTATCCAAAGGGTGATCTTTATGAATTCTCGTGGTCGGAACAGAACCGACATGCAAATTATCTTCCAAATTAGAAGAGATCTCATCAATGGTTGTTTCATGCTGAGAGTGAAAAGGATTGATAAATTCTTCTTCAGCTGAGGCAGCAGGGGTACCGATAGTGTTTGATGAGGAAGGTTGACATTTATCAATCAGCTGTCTTTGCAATAGATTTTATTCCTCATCAAGTATCATCTTCGTCGCAGCTCTTTCTTCTTCTTCAGAAATTTCCAAATCCGGTATGTTAAACGACTTAAAAAGCTTAACATAGTCGAAAGCCTCAGCAGGTCCATTGCTAGGTTTTGGCGGTAGGTAACTTGTGATGTCGGTGTTACACACCACCTCCACCTTGCAGGTCGAAGTATTGAAGACACGTCTGTTGGGTGTACCAACAACATAACCGACTAAGATTCCTTCATCGGCTACTTCGCCAAATTTAGAGTTTGTCTTCAAGATCGAACAAGGGGACCCGAATGGTTCAAGACCACTCAAGTTGGGCTTCCTTCCATGCATAAGCTCGTAACACGTTTTACCAAGTCTCTTAACGGTTAACACTCTATTCAGAACATAGCAGGCTGTAGCAACCGCTTCAGCCCAGAACATCACAGGAAGCTTCGAATCTGCCAGCATAGTTCTGGCTCCTTCAATTAAAGTTCGGTTCTTCCTTTCAGCCACTCCATTCTGTTGCGGAGTATACGGAGCGCTGTATTGATGTTCAATTCCTTTCTGAAGACAGAAGATCTCCATCTTAAAATTCTTGAACTCCGTTCCATTGTCACTCCTGATGAACTTAACTGTTTTACCCATGACGTTCTCAACTTTGGTAATCAAATTCTTCACCATTTGAGCCGTTTCATCTTTCGATTTCAGAAAATATACCCACGAATATCGCGAGTAGTCATCAGTGATCACCAAGCAGTAAGAAGTACCTCCTAGACTTTTTACATTCACGGGACCGAAGAGATCCATGTGAAGCAGTTCTAGAGTACTGGCAATAGAGTTGACCTTCTTGGTGAGATGGGATTTCTTGTGTTGCTTTCCCTTCTTGCATGCTATACATTTGTCTTCAAAGTTAAAACTTTTCAAGGGAACGCCCATCACAAGTCCATTCCAGACAATGTGGTTCATCTTCCGAAGATGAATGTGCCCCATCCTCCTGTGCCACAATTCAGATTCCGATTCGCTTGCTTTCGTCATTAAACATGATTCTCCCGTGGCCATTTCAGTAGACCTCATATCCATCACATAAGTATTTGTATCACGTGGAGCTTTCATTACTATCCACTCGTCTGGTATCTGAAAACCAGGCTTCAACACGATTGCCTCATTCTTCGTGAAATGAACAGTATACTCCTTATCACAAATCTGCGACACACTCAGCAGATTGTGCTTCAACTCTTCTACAAAGTTCACATTCTCAAGAGTCATTTTTCCATTGGACACCGTTCCTCTTCCAGTAATTCTGCCTCCACTTTCACCAGCAAAGCTAACTCTCGCTCCTTGAACAGGTTTTAAGTCGTGCAACAAGTATTTGTTACCCGTCATGTGCCGGGAACAGCCGCTATCTACAATCCAAAGACTGTGGGCAGCCCTGTTCAACTGTTCCTGCACAATAAAGCAAAGGATTAGAATCTAGGGACCCAAGACCAATTGGTCTTTGATCTATACATCCCGTACTTCTGCTTTCCAAAGTTAGCATCTGGATAATTTCTGTCAGTCCTATTAGAAAATCTCCTTGGAAATTGAGTGTGAGGCCTTCCAAACCTATGTGTATTGAAAGTATTATATCTTGCGGTTTGGTTATTAGCATTGTTAAACTGAGGTTTGTTTCTGTGAAAACCTGAATTAATTACTTTTCGGAACTTTGAAGGGTTTTCATTTTTAGCAGTATTAAAATTACCATTAGCCTTACGCTCAGTTTTAATAGGCCTCACACCTCTGAATTTCGGCGTCAGAGGGCAATCTGCAACAAGATGTCCTAACTTATTACACCTAAAACAACACCTATACTCCATTTTCTTTTCAAAGGTTGTTTTGGATGTCGAGGCAGTGTTACCGGCCGTTCGTCTCACATAAGGTGGGACGTACGGGTTGAGTGGAGTACTCTTTTTATAGGTTTTATCTTTTTCTCCACCAGTGGGTAACACTACCTTCTCTTTTGTCTTACCCGATTCGGACAACTTATCCGAATCTGATGAGACTGGACTCGTAACAGAAATCTTCACACTTGAAACAGGCGAACTCGTTTCGCCACTACTAACACTTGGTTCTTTACTCGTAACCTTGATTGGAGCTGTCTGAGGAACTTCAAAATCAACAGATTTCTGAACACTAGGGTTAAAAGTGTAATTGTGGTTATAAGGTGGTGGAACCTCGTGATAACCAATTCCTCACCTCTTCGCAGAGGTACCTTGATCACTAACAAGGTGATCAAGAATAGCTGAGGAATTTCTGAACTGTTCAAGTTTTTGGTTCAGTTCCACCACTTTCACCTGGTGGTCAGCAATCTGCTTTTCTCGTTCAGCAATCAGTTTAGTCTTTTCTTCTAAAACCTCATAACTTAGATCAATTACTTCAATTTTTTCAGCAAGTTTTGTTTTTAAGCTTTTAACATCTTTTTCACACGCTTTTATTTTAACTTTGTAACTGTTTTCTCTTGCTTTCATAAAGTGATGATCTTCTTTAAGAGTTTTAAATTCAGCATCTAAACGAACATACTGATCAGTTATGGTAGCAAGTTGCTCAGACAAATTCTCACATTTAGTACAAATAGATTTAGAACTTACCTCGGAGAGTTGATCATTGTTATCTGTCATGAAAGCTTTTTCCTTACCAGTAGCTTTCTCTTCTCCGTTAATCTTCTCACTATCTTCATTCTCAACCTTAGCCATATTTGCCTGCTCACCAGTTTCATTCGAATGCAGGTTCCAGTTGTATTCACCTGCTTCTCTGGACATCATGGCATTGACTTCTTTACTACTCCCAGTGTGCTGTGCAGACCGGCCCTGACCACGTTCAACTCGCTCGTTTCTGCACTCTTTGGCAAAGTGCCCGTTTTGTTGACAGTTATAGCACCTCACCTTAGACTTGTCGAACCCTGGCCTGCCACCAACAAACTTTCTTCCCGTCTTTCTCATAAACTTCTTCACTCTCCTCACTATCATGGCCATCTGCCATTGTAAATCCATTTCCTCCATATCATCAGCATCGATCTGGTCATAGTCTTCATCCAGCATCGCTGGATCAACAACCTTTCCTTGAATATAGTTTTCATATGAAGCAATAAACGAAGCATAGAGGCCAAACTGCTCTTCAGCAGATTTGACGCTCATTGGCATCTTAGAGTAATTATTGCTTGAGGAACTTGAAGATCCACTACTCTTGCTTGCTGTCTGTTGAGTACCACTTGATCCACCCGCAACAAAGCAAACATCCCCATTTGAGTTTACTGACACATGCCCCTCCTGTGAAGACTTGGCACCCGACTCGCTCTTCGAGTAGTAGGCGGCAGAATCAGTCTTTGAACTTGAATTGGAGTTTACTTTAGCACCGTACATGCCTGGATCTTGAACCTGATCCATAGATGTTTCTTTTCTTACCATATTAAGCTCAAAAGTTCTGAGCTTGTTGACAGTGGTTTCAAGATCATAAGTAGGGAAGTCCTTGTCTTCCCTCATCAGTACAGTATACATCTCCCATTTTGGTGGGAGGGCATCGAGAAGCTTTTCCACAATCTCTTCTTCTCGGTAGGAAATGGAGTAGTTACTCAATTTAGTCATTAGATGATAATATCGAGTGATAATATCATCAAGAGATTCGTTCTTTAAGTACTTAAAGACTGAAAATTGAGTTTTTAGCAACTTTATCTTTGACGCCCGAATACCTACATTTCCTTCAAATCTGCTCTCAAGAGCTTCCCAAAGCTCTCTAGCTGATGTATACTTTCTGAACATATGGAGGATCTCCTGTGGAAGAGCCATTGTGATTGCAGCATGAGCCTTGCTCTCGGCTTCATACATCTTTTTCTCCTCCTCTTCCATTTTACTGTATTTCTTGATTTGGTCTCGACCCTCATACTCCATGATTGGTGGAATATATCCATCTTGGATGCATACCCACATCTTCGCATCCTGGTACTTAACGTATTGTATGAACCGATCCTTCCACGCGACAAAATCGGTTCCCTTCAGCAACCTTGGGGCCTTTGTAGGTGACCCCGCTTCAACTTCCATCTTTACAAGCTCCGAAATGTTGATCGACGACATCCTTCTTGAAGACTAAGAAACCCGAAAAAATTCTGAGAAGGCGAAGTTAAAAAAATTTCCTCTGAACAGTACTGTAGGCGAAGTTAAGGATAACTTCGCTTAAGTAATAACTTCGCTGGATCTTTCTTAAATTCGCGTGACTGGGCGAAGTTGAGAATAACTTCGCTTAGGGTAAGCAAACTTAGAAATTAGGCGAACATGAAGAAAACTTCGCTGAGCTAGGCGAACTTGATGAGAACTTCGCTGAGTTAGGCGAAGTTGAGGAGGTAGGTGAAGTTGTGAATAACTTCGCTTCTCCTTATATCTTCGCTGAAACCCTACGTATCCTGACGGCAACTTCGCCTGATGAACAGCAACTTCGCCTGACGAACTTAAACTTTCTGCAGATCTGAAACTCGGATTTTAACGACATTTTTGACGGTTTAAAGGCTTGAACACACTGGTAGGAGGCTAGAATGAGCAAAAACACCAAAAACTCGTCCCGTGAATACCCGAAATGGGACGAATTCTACACCCGCGTGAATATCCCGAACCACACAATCGAGCAATTGCTCTGATACCAATTGTAGATTCCCTGGACGGATCACACGAGATATCCCGATATACACAGGTGCGGAATCCCTGTGTAGATCGTTACGGACGTAGAATACAAGCTCACAAACACACGAATACAATACGAACAAACTCACGTTATATTAATAACTCAAACCGTGATACTTACAGACTCTCGACCTCACGTCACTTGACTCACTGAATTACACGTAAATTAACCAACTCAAAACCAACAACTTAAACGGTTAAACCGTAACCTATATAAATACACGACAACTTCGCCTCAGGCGAAGTTGTCCATAACTTCGCTCGTTCAACAAGTTCGCCTAGGCGAACTTGTCAACAACTTCGCTTGGTTAACAAGTTCGCCTAGGCGAACTTGTCAACAACTTCGCTTGTTCAAACAAATACATAAACAATATTACAGACTCGATTACAGACATTAGACATATGAACTACTGACATCTATGCACCAACACCAGTTCTAAACAATAAACTAGTTAGATAAGTCAAACTAGTTCACTAACTAGGTTAGTATTGTTTAAATAAAAGGCAAGTTAATTTATACTTATTTTTTATATACAGTTAGCCATGCTCAACTAAGTAAGGGGATTACTGTTAACTCTGAACGTAGCAGGATCCAGGTGAGTCTCTAGCCCCTCTTCTCTGATATGTTTTTGGGGTTGTGTGCATACTCCGATGTGGTTAGTTAATAAACTTACCTTAAGTGGTAAGTTGTTGGTGCATGATGTCAGTAGTTCAGTGTCGAGTGTCTGTAATCGTGTTAGTTAGATTTGAGTTTTGTATGTAAGCGAAGTTACTAACAAGTTCGCTTATATGGGCGAACTTGTTAGACAAGCGAAGTTAGGGACAACTTCGCCTGAACATGCCAGGCGAAGTTGTCGTGTCTATATAAGCTATCTTGTATACGGCTTATAGATTTTTAATCAGAGTTTATTCGTGTATTCGAGTCAGAGAGTTTTGTATTCAGTGATCATAGTATCATGTGTTTACGGTTAGAATACAACGTGTGTTTGGTTATCGTATCGTGTGTTAGCTCGTATTGTTTTCTATACTCGTAACGTCTTACGTAGGGATTCCGCACCTACGTAGTACGCGATATCTCGTGTAGATCCGGCTGGGAACCTACAATTGGTATCAAAGCTTTTGCTCGATTGTGTGGTTCGGGATTATCACGCGGGTATAGAAATCGTTCCGTTCGACTATTCGCGGGACGAGTTTTCTGAGCTTTTGTGCTATACTCTCCTCCTACAATCATAAACTACCCATAACACCTTCACAAACCACGAAAAACCCAGAAATCTAATCTGCAGAAAGTTCGTGTTCATCAGGCGAAGTTGCCGTCACTATTAGTAGGGTTTCGGCGAAGATATAAGGTTAAGCGAAGTTATCCACAACTTCGCCTACCTCTTCAAGTTCGCTTACCTCAAGCGAAGTTACCCACAACTTCGCCTACCTCCCAAGTTCGCTCAACTTAAGCGAAGTTATTCTCAAGTTCGCCAATCCGGCTAATTTAAGAAAGTGAGCGAAGTTACAAATTCACGCGAAGTTAAGTTTTAAGCGAAGTTATCCACAACTTCGCCTACAGTGCTGTTTAAAAATAAAATTTTTATTTTCGGATTTCTTTGAGTTTAGAAAAAGATGTCTTCGATAAACATTACCGAACTGGTAAAGATGGAAGTAGAAGCGGGTTCGGCTACAAAGGCACCTAAGATGCTTAAGAAAACTGATTATGTAGCGTGGAAAGATCGTTTTGAACAATATGTCAAGTATCAAGATGCCAAGATGTGGGTGTGCATACAAGATGGTTACATTCCACCTACTGCTGAGTATGAGGGTCGTGATCAGATCAAGAAATACAAAGAGATGGAGGAAGAAGAAAAGAAAATGTATGAGGCAGAAAGCAAAGCTCATGCAGCAATTACAATGGCTCTTCCACAAGAGATACTTCACACCTTCCGAAAGTATAAAACTGCTAGAGAGCTTTGGGAAGCACTTGAGAACCGGTTTGAGGGCAATGTGGGAATTCGTGCCTCGAAAATTAAACTTCTAAAAACCCAATTCTCGGTCTTCAAGTATCTGAAAAATGAATCACTTGATGATATCATCACTAGATATTATCATCTGATGACTGAACTCAACAACTATTCAATTGCTTACAAAGAAGATGAGATTGTTGAAAAGCTTCTTAATGCTCTCCCACCGAAATGGGAGATGTACACTGTGTTGATGAGAGAAGACAAAGACTTTGCTGACTATGACCTGGAGACAGCAGTTAACAAGCTAAGAACGTTTGAACTGAACATGGTACGAAAGGAGACACCTACCGATCAGGTTCAAGATCCGGGTATGTATGGTGCAAAGGTTAACTCTGGATCAAGTTCGAAAACTGAATCATCTGCTTATTACTCTAAGGGAGAGTCAGGCGCTAGCTCAACACATGAAGAACATGTATCTCTCAACATGAACGGTGATATGTGCTTTGTAGCTGGAGGATCAAATGCTTCTCAACCTCAAGCGACCAAGAGTAGTTTTCCCCAAGTGTGTCAAACAACAACTACTCGAAGATGCCCATGAGTGTTAAATCTGCTGAACAGCAGTTTGCTCTCTATGCATCTTTTATTGCTTCGTATGAGAACTACATTCAGGGTAAGATTGTTGATCCTGCAATTTTGGATGAAGACTATGATCAGATCGATGCTGATGATCTGGAGGAGATGGATCTGCAGTGGCAGATGGCTATGATTGTCAGAAGAGTTAAGAGGTTCATGAAGAAGACTGGCAGGAAGTTTGTCGGAGAGAGGCCAGGGTTTGATAAGTCAAAGGTACGCTGTTACAACTGTCAGCAGAATGGCCACTTTGCAAAAGAATACAAAAATGAACGTGTAGAACGCAGTCAAAACAGATCTACATAGCAAAGTGGTAGTGGTAATGACTATAGAGCCATGATTTCCAGACAGAATGAGGAGTACAACTGGAATCTGCATGTTGAAGAAGTATTTGAACAGGCCAATTTGGCAAACATCGAAACTGCAGATAGTGAGAAGAAGGGAACTGGTGAAAATGAAGCTTACATGGCAGATGTGGCAGACCAGCTCTCCGAGGTAAGTACCGAACTCCCTTGTACTAAGTGTGAACATCTGTCTGAACAACTGACAACTATAACTGATCAGTTTGTTAGTTTGGATGCGCAATTTAAAACTTTAAAAGAAGATCATCATTGCACTAAAGCTAGAGAAAATAGTTACAAAGTAAAAATTAAAGCTAGTGAGAAGGATATTAAAAGTCTTAAAGCAAAGCTTGCTGAAAAAATTCAAGTGATTGATCTTAGCTATGAAGTTCTAGAAGAGAAAACCAAACTAATAGCTGAAAGGGAAAAACATATAGCTGATCACCAGGTAAAAGTGGTGGAACTTAACAGGAAACTGGAGCAATTCAGAAATTCCTCCGCTATACTTGATCACCTCGTTAGTGATCAAGGTTCCCCAAAAAGGGGAGGAATTGGTTATCATGAAGTTCCACCACCTTTCAATCATAATTACACTTATGACCCTAGTAATCAGAAATCTGTTGATGTTGACTATGGTCAGACAGTTCCAGTTCAAGTTACTACTAAAGAACCAGAAGTTAGTAAGCCTGTTGCAAGTGTTAAGATTTCTGCTCCGAGTCCTGTCTCATCTAACTCAGACAAGTCCTCTGAGTCGTGTGAGACAAAACAAGAAGAAGTGTTACCGAAAAGTGGAGAGAAAAATAAAACACCTGAAAAGAAGTCTCCACTAAACCCGTATGTCCCACCATATGTGAGACAAACGGGCAGTAATACAGACTCAACATCTAAGACAACTATTGATAAGAAAGTTGAACATAGGAGTTGTTTTAGATGTAATCAAATAGGACACCTTGTTGCTGATTGCCCTCTGAAGCAGAAATTCAGAGGTGTGAGGACTTCAAAATCTGAGAAAAGAACTAACGGTAATCAATATAATGGTAAAAATGAAAACCCATCAAATTTCAGAAAATGGACTAATTCAGGTTTTCAAAAAAATAGATCTCAGTTTTACACTGCTAACAACCAAACCTTAAGTAATAATTCTTTTAATTCACGAAGGTTTGGATGGCCTCATAGTCAATCCACAAGAAGGTATCCTGTTAGGACTCACAGAAATTATTATGATACTAACTTTGGACAGCCAAGGTACGGAATGTATCGACCCAAGACCAATCGGTCTTGGGTCCCCAGATTTTAATCATCTGCTTTAATCGTGCAGGAACAGTTGAACAGGGCTGCCAACAATCAATGGGTTGTGGATAGCGGCTGTTCCCGGCACATGACGGGTAACAAGAAATTGTTACACGACTTGAAACCTGTTCAAGGAGGAAGAGTGAGTTTCGCAGGAGAGAGCGGTGGAAGGATTACAGGAATAGGGACGGTGTCGAATGGAAAGATGACTTTGGAGAAAGTAAATTTTGTTGAAGAACTGAAGCACAATCTGCTGAGTGTTTCGCAGATTTGTGACAAAGACTACACCGTACATTTTACAAAGAATGAAGCGATTGTGTTGTATCCTGGTTTTAAGATACCAGAGGATTGGATTGTTATGAAGGCTCCAAGAGTGAAGAATACGTATATCATGGATATGAGATCGACTGGGATGGCCACAGAAGAATCGTGTCTTCTGTCAAAAGCAACTAAATCGGAGTCCGAGTTGTGGCATAGGAGAATGGGGCACATTCATCTTCGGAAAATGAACTACCTTGTCAAAAATGGGCTTGTGCTGGGTGTTCCCTTGAAGAATTTCAACTTTGAAGACAAATGCTTATCATGCAAAAAGGGAAAGCAACACAAGAAATCCCATCACACCAAAAAGGTCAATTCAATTGTCAGTACCCTAGAATTACTTCACATGGATCTCTTCGGTCCCGTGAATGTAAGAAGTCTAGGAGGAACATCTTACTGCTTGGTGATCACTGATGATTTCTCTCGATATTCCTGGGTATATTTCCTGAAGTCAAAGGATGAAACAGTGCAGATGGTAAAGAATTTGATTACCAAGGTTGAGAATATCATGGGGAAACGGGTTAAATTCATCAGGAGTGACAATGGAACTGAGTTCAAGAACTATGAGATGGAGATCTTCTGCTTACAGAAGGGGATAGAACACCAATACAGCGCACCGTATACTCCGCAACAAAATGGAGTGGCTGAGAGGAAGAACAGAACTTTAATTGAAGGAGCCAGAACCATGCTGGCTAATTCGAAACTTCCCGTGGTGTTCTGGGCTGAAGCTGTTGCAACAGCCTGTTATATCCTTAATAGAGTGTTAACTGTTAAAAGATTAAATAAAACCTGTTATGAACTTATGCATGGGAGAAAGCCCAACTTGAGTGGTCTTGAACCATTCGGGTCCCCATGTTCGATATTAAAGACCAATTCTAAATTTGGTGAAGTAGCCGACGAAGGAATCTTAGTCGGGTACGTTGTTGGGACTCCCAACAGACGGGTCTTTAATACATCGAACATCAAGGTTGAGGTGGTGTGTAACATTGATATCACAAGTTACAAATCACCAAAACCAAGCTCGGGACCCGCTGGGGTTTTCGACTATGATAGACTTTTTAAATCTTTTAACATACCTTATCTAGATTTTGCAGAAGTTGAGGAAAGAATTGCTACGAAGATGATATGCGATGAGGAAGACACTTTGGTGCAATGACCACAGTATGATGAATGTCAGCCTTCCTCGTCAAATGCTGTCAATACCCCTGCTGCCTCTACTGAAGAGGAATTCATCAATCCGTTTCACTCTCAACATCAACCACCCATTGATGAGCTATCTTCGAACTTGGAAGATAATCTGAATGTCAGTTCGGTTCCGACTACGAGAATTCACAAAGATCATCCTTTGGAGAACGTGATAGGTGATCTGTCCGCCGGTGTACAAACAAGACAAAGCTTGAATGAGCACACCTGTGTTTACACAAGCATTAAAGAATCAGGCATAATCAACGAGTGCTTGTACACCTGCTTTATCAGCCAGATTGAACCAAAGAACTATCAAATGGCTCTTAAGGACAGCTCATGGGTCGAAGCCATGCAAGAAGAGTTAGCTCAGTTTAAGAAAATGGAAGTATGGAACTTGGTTGCTAAACCAAGAAATGTGCATGCGATTGGCACGAAATGGGTCTTCAAATGTAAGAGAGATGAGAAAGGGATTGTTATCAGGAACAAGGCGAGGCTGGTTGTTAAAGGCTTTAATCAGCAAGAGGGGATTGATTACAATGAGGTGTTTGCTCCTGTGGCAAGATTGGAAGCCATTCGGCTGTTTTTAGCATTTGCTGCTCATAAGGAGATGAAGGTTTTTCAGTTGGATGTGAAGAGTGCGTTCCAAAACGGTAAAGTCGACGAGGTTGTGTATGTTGAGCAACCTCCGGGTTTTCCTGACCCTGACTTTCCCGATCACGTGTACAAGCTAAGTAAAGCGCTGTATGGACTACATCAGGCACCTCGTGCCTGGTATTCAACCTGATCAGATTACTTGCTTGAGAATGAGTTTGAAAGAGGTAAGATTGATAGCACATTGTTCTTCAAGAGAAAGGGTAGCGACTTTCTGCTGGTGCAAGTCTACGTGGACGACATTATTTTTGCTGCATTAAAAGTCTCCATGTGTCAGGAGTTTGAGGCCGTCATGAAGAAGAGATTTGAAATGAGTGCTATGGGTGAACTAACTTTCTTTTTAGGATTGCAGGTTGATCAGAAGAAAGACGGGATGTTCATTCATCAGACGAAGTATGTACATGATGTTCTCAAACGCTTCAAGATGGAGGATAGCACTCCATATGATACTCCAGTCTGCGTCAATCACAAATTGGGTGCTGATTCAGACAACGATGCAGACGTGGACCCAACCCAATATCGGGCTATTATAGGTTCTTTAATGTACTTAACTGCTTCTAGGCCTGATATAATGTTTGCTGTTTGTCTTTGTGCACGCTTTCAGGCAAACCCAAAAGAATCTCATTTGAAGGGTGCGAAGAGGATACTGCGGTATCTCAAAGGCAAGCCGAAGCTGGGGTTGTGGTACTCGAGAGGAGGAGACTTGGAGCTAGTCGCTTACACAGATTCTGATTATGGAGGGTGCAATCAGAGTCGGAAGTCTACAACTGGTGGATGTCAGTTTCTTGGTGGCAGACTAGTGTCGTGGCAATGCAAGAAGCAGACCTCAGTCGCAATTTCAACCTGTGAAGCAGAATACATGGCAGCATCCAACTGCTGCTCCCAGGTTCTTTGGATTCAACAACAGTTGCGCGATTATGGTCTGAATTTCTCACTTACTCCTATTTGCATTGATAACACTGCTGCTATCTCAGTAACTAATAATCCCGTGAAGCACAGTAAAACTAAACATATTGACATACGTCATCATTTTATACGGGATTGTGCTGAGAAGAAACTGATTGAGCTCGAAAAGGTTGACACGTTAGATAATTTCGCTGACTTGTTCACAAAAGCGTTTGACAAAACTAGATTTCAAAACCTTGTTGAGCTGAATGGGATGATCAATCCCGAGTAACCATGTCATATGTTTGTGTTTGAATTAAAAAAAAAAAAAACGTCACTATCGCTTAGAATTATGTCGGTTGCCTCAGTTTGAAGGACATGTCTTCGGATATGTTTGGTCCTCATTTCTACTTGTAGAATATGAGGATAGCCATTAACCAGATGACTGAAAGTGACCGGGGCGGTTTATGATGTGTTTTCATTCTTTCGCTGAAAATTAGTCGATCATACTTAGTTAGAAGGACACATACTAGTATGTGGTCGGTCCAGCAGATCCATTGGATCTTCGGGATAGCCGTTTCCCTGAAGACTTTGATTTGGTCGGGGCGATTGATGTTAAAATTTTTTCTTTTCGGGAGATGAAATTATTTTTCAAGTCTACTACTTCGTAAGAAGTTACTTTACTATGATTAACAGAAAATTGATCCAACCTTGGAAAATGATAGATATACTGATTCTGTGTGCTTAACTAGTGAAGTTATTAGGCCTAAAAGACTTTAGAACAGTCATTGTATGTCATGGTAGCTTTTTATGGTGCGTAAAAGTAGAAGTGATACTAACTAAATCTACTCGATTTTATGTGGAAACTCCTTAAGAGTTGTGCATGTCTTCATACATATCTTTCCGAATGATAGGCAGAAAAGCGATTACCCAGTCATACACGAGCCCGTGAGTGTTCTGATTCCCGTGAAGATAGAGTGTCAAGACGCTGCAGTGATCCAGATTCGGGACTTGCAGTTATTTTCTACTTGAAGTTGTGTATATACATGTTAAAAAAAAAAAACACTTCTAGAGTTCATAATGTTAATGATTGTCAATCAAGACGCAAGAAGATGAACAGGAAGCAGAGTCTAAGATCGAAGAGTAATTACTACTTAATCAGACACTACGGGTCGAGGTCAATTCGGGGTGACTTGGGGAAAGCCAAATACGCCTTGAGAATAGATAGGAGGCATCATAATCTCTGAGTTGTTGCCCACTTAAGTTTTTGAGCTTAATTGAACCTAACTCGTATCACAGAAACGATGAAAACCATTTTAAGTAGATTACCTGCTTACAACCTGTTTCTTTATGTCATAATACAGCTGAACACGGATCTGTGTGACAGTCAAGTAATTAGTATGATTCCTGTTCGGATCTTCTCTAAAACATGGTAGTCCCTGTCGAGACTGAAATTTGATCCCGCGTACTTTAATTTTTCAAATTTTCGTTACTTATGTAGTGGTATGATTTTATACGTGGTTACTTGGTCTTGATCATATCATTTAACGCTTTAAAGGATGTTTTTAAAACTTTATTGAAAATTGTTAAAAGTATAGGGGTTTGTTTTGTAAATACAGGCGAACTTGTTCATAACTTCGCCTGTAATAGGCGAAGTTATCGATAACTTCGCCTGTACTAACTTTGACCCTATATAAAGAAGTTTATAGGTCAAACAGTTTCATTATTCCACATTCAGCGAACTTATACTCTCTGAAACATCAGCGAACTTATCGATATCAATCATCTGTTTTTGTTACTTCGATTCTAATCAAATTCAAGGTGTGTAGGGTTTGTTTATCATATTATCAATGTCTTTTGAGGTTAATCATCGGTCGTTTCGACTCGATACTCGACCTCGTCTTTCGAAACCTTAAACACCCGATTTCAAACTTGTTTTTACGTGATAGTAAACTACTTGAACGTCTAAAACTTCATAAATTCATGTATTTCGGAGTCCTCGATCTCCGAAATCATCATCTACACGTCGTTCGTAAATCCTAACTGTTGCCGATTCGAATTCGGCGAAGTTACAGTCTAGGCGAAGTTATCCGTAACTTCGCCTGAGGTTTAACTTCGCCTGATTATTAATTTTTGAAACAGCTTATGAGGCGATGTTGTGATTAGGCGAAGTTATCATTAACTTCGCCTGGACCATTTTATTTAACTATTATCAGACGAAGTTCAAGTTGAAGCGAAGTTGTTTGCCAACTTCGCCTCACCTTTAACTTCGCCTATACATAATTGATCACAACTTCGCTCATGGTAACAGGCGAACTTGTGATTCGCTTTGACGTTTATCTAACTTAACCTGTTTGTTGCAGATATGGCTGCTGTTGCTGGAGCAGGTGGTGCAGGCAGTGATGACGGAGGTGATCACCAGAGACAGTTCTTCCCGGGTCACAACATGTACATAACATTAGACCCGGAGGCGAGCGGAGTTGATGATTTCCGCGAAATCATCACATTTCTTTTACGCTCGAGGATATTCCACGCGATTACAACAACTCTGCCAATATCCTTGCCCAATATTGAAAATTTCTGGCAGACAGTGGAATACGACTGTAGAGTCGAGCCCCCGGTGATGCGCGCAACAGTCAACAATCAGATTGTTCAGTTCTCTTCTGAACAAATCCGGGCGGCTTTACGATTTGGGAATGAGACAAGGGATGACCCAACAGAGTTTGTAGCTCCTTTCCGTGATGGAGCGTTTTTGAGGATGGGATACTCTGGTCCCTTGGGGGATACGCAGAGAAGGAAAGGTTTTTTTACTTGACCAGTGGCGCTTTCTCATGCATGTCATGATTGTATGCATGTCAGGGAGAAAGGCAGGCACTGATGGCATTGGCGCGACCATGCAGTCAGCGATGACTGCTCTGACTTACAACAAGCGATTCAGCTTTAGTCAGATCGTCTTTTATGAGATTGATCGTCAAAGAAGAGCGATGGCGCGTGAGCGATTCATCATGTATCCAAGATTCCTACAAATGATCTTGAATCATGTTGCTCCAACGCTTCCTCAGCGCCGTCCGATCCGATACGTTGAGAGTGTGAACAAACGGATCTTCGCCCAATGTAGATCCTCCAATGCGAGGAGCAAACCTGAGCTCCGTCCTCGACATACTCCACTCTTTGGGTACTTGATCAACCCGGGGTATGTGCCTGCTCGAGGGGACGAGTTTAGGGACCCGGCACCACAACAGGCAGGAGCACCTCAAGCTATACCTGCTGCTCCTGTTGTGTCACCGGAGGAGAACGTGGACCTTGATGCAGAATTTGGTGGTCAAGGCTTCTTTGATATGGATCGGGTGGATCCAGAGGAGAACGTACAGGTCCCGGTTGAACGTGCTTCGACTGTGAATGTTACTAGGGCAGCTACAACGGTGGCTGGCTCAGATTCTGATGATGAAGTGGCAGAGGCAAGAAGGATTATGGTAACTCGAGAAAGACTACATGGGAAGAGAAAGAGAACTGTTGATGACAGCGAGTCTGATTATGAGGAAGAGGTACAACAGTTGATCCGGAGGTCAAGAAGGGAACGGATAGGTGCAGGATCAGGAGCCGGTGAGAGCTCTAGGGTGGTACGTTTCACTCCACCAGCACTATCCGGTATGACAATGGTTCCCTCATCACTACAGGTTACAAGGCCAAGCGCTACGGGTGTTCCCGTGGTGGCTACCTCGTCTACTTTTGGCCTCCCACCCACTACCTTCCAACTTTCGACTCCTGAGATCGTTTCATTGCCGCCTCCGACCGTTACTCCATCGGAGGTCGTGGCACAATTTATAGAGTCGACTGTTGTGGCCACTGCAGGGCTATCGGTGACGATACCACCTGCGGTTACGTCTATTTCTACTTCTGAGGTCCCGGTGACATCGGAAATCCCTCCTCAGTACACTCAAGATATATCACATATGAGGTTAGATTTCGATGCAACCCTATCAGACTCTGAACGAATAGCAGCACTGGAACGGGTCGTGGCAGAGCAGTCAAGGATTAATCTTATCCAGACCCAGGCTATTCAGCGCCTAGTTACAGAGAATCAGATGCAGTCGTCCCTGCTGGTACAACATGGAAAAATCATAGATGCTTTCAAGGAGTTCTTGGCATCTCAGGGGGAGACGAGCTGTAAAGGGGACGAGTTGAGGACCAAGAGACGAAATGATAGAGACGATGATCCCAATGCATCGAAAGATGCAGGTGGTGAGTTGCCAAGAACTGATCAAGCTCTTGGAACTTCCACAACTCAGGGGGAGTCGACAACTGCAGCTGGTGGTGATGATGTGGTGGTGGTGGATGTAGAGGAGATGGATGATGTTTTGGTTGGTGATGATGATGTACTACCGAGTGATGTGATAGAGAAGATTGGTGAAGAGATTGTGATTGATACAGAGATAGAATAGGGAGAGATAGTTGAGGAAAATATTGAGCATGACATTCCAGATGTTGAGAAAGCAGATATGAGTAAAGAGATGGAAAGTGATGAGTTTGAATGGGAAGAGCAGCCTAGATGGAAGGAAGGCTATGCTCAGTGGTTCGTCAAAACGAAGAAACCGGCGGTTCCTACAATGTTTAAGAATAGTTACAACATTAAAGGCTATGCTGAAGCGAATAAAGGAATTATTTGCTGGATATATGATGAGCAGTTGAGGCTCTTCGTGATTAAAAGGTATGACGGTGTTCAGTACTTTAGAAGGATGTTAAGATCATTGAATACACTGCCAGAATGTGAAGTGAAAGATTTAGCCAGATTGGGATTGATAAACAGAAGTGAGGATAATATGGCTAGAGTCATTGGGAAAATTGTGTGGAAAGAGAGTATAAAAGAGAAGAAATTTGAGCTGTTGAAGCCACAAAAGGGAAAACTTGTTGAAGACAAGGATAGAGGTTTGAGAGCTGATGGAAAGCCTTGGATGATTATGAAGTATAAACCGATCCAGTGTTTGAAAGAAGTACCGATGAAGCTAATGCACAAGGATGTGCTTAAAGACCTAAAGTGGTGGTTTGTAGATTGTGAGACAGCTGAGGCAGTGATGGAAGACGAAGATGAACAAGAGGTTCTTAGAGTGTACGATCCGATGCACTTGGTAAACTTATCGCAAGCTGATTTGCAGGTGTTGAATGACAAGAAGATATTTTATATTCCTGCTTGGAAAGACGAAGCGAGGAAATATCAAAGAGTTGTCTCGGTTTGTGTTCGAGAAGGAGTGCATGCTTGAAGATAGAAGATTGAAGATTACAAGACACGTGTTTGAAGCTAAAGAGATGAAGCTACTGCCAAGGGGGAGTCTGTTGGTGCATGATGTCAGTAGTTCAGTGTCGAGTGTCTGTAATCGTGTTAGTTAGATTTGAGTTTTGTATGTAAGCGAAGTTACTAACAAGTTCGCTTATATGGGAGAACTTGTTAGACAAGCGAAGTTAGGGACAACTTCGCCTGAACATGCCAGGCAAAGTTGTCGTGTCTATATAAGCTATCTTGTATACGGCTTATAGATTTTTAATCAGAGTTTATTCGTGTATTCGAGTCAGAGAGTTTTGTATTCATTGATCATAGTATCACGTGTTTACGGTTGGAATACAACGTGTGTTTGGTTATCGTATCGTGTGTTAGCTCGTATTGTTTTCTATACTCGTAACGTCTTACGTAGGGATTCCGCACCTACGTAGTACGCGATATCTCGTGTAGATCCGGCTGGGAACCTACATAAGTGTATGCTATATGATTATTTAGTGAATGTTATAGAAAGGTTAAAAGTATGCATGTAATTATATGAATGATAATATGAAGAAATATATGTATGAATGTATGATTAAATGGAAAGGAGGGACCAGACCCTTATAATATCTATGAGGTTATAGGGCGAAAGGCTCTTTAAAACGTATAAGTATGTATGTAAAGAAAAATAAAATATGAAAGTAGAATGAATGTATATACTTATGTATGTGCAAAAGAAAGTAAAGCAGGTTAAGTATGTAGTATATGAATGTATTGTATGTTACCTGATTAACTAGAACTCACTCAGGATATCTGACTTTTAGTATGCACGCAGGCAAATAGGTTAAAGCAGCTAGCTTGAGGGAGACACATGGCATGATCTGAAGAGGCTGGCATCTAAAGAAGAAGTGTTATGATATTTTAATACGATGTTTTATGTAAGGTTTAAAGAAAAGATTTGAATATTTTGTAATGAATGTTTGATGTTTTTATATTCCGCGAAAAGTTTTAACTCACTATAATATTTAGAACTGTGTTTATGAGTAAATCCAGCACTAAAGTAGGCAACGAGACCGGGGCCTTACAATGCCTCAAATCATTTTTCTGAACGCTTTGAGAAGAAGAATTTGGAGGGATATGTGAAGGACATAGGATATGATGTGGATTGGAGTACCTGTGAGAAGAGACACTTGCCAGCTTATTAGAAATTTCTGTTCCATGTTGTTGCTCATTGCTTATCTAAGCAAAAAAGGAGGTTTAGACAAACTGAAGATGGAGTGGGCCGGAGTGATGGCATGTCTGGCCAGCAAAGTGCAATACAACTTCTCGAAGTTGTTCTTCTAGTGCATGCAATCAAATTTGCTCTCAAAGAACACCTGGAAGATGTATCCTTGCTTTGTTCAACTAGTTTTCGACGACCTGTTGAAGAACATTCCAAGACCGGTCTATCCAGGAGAGGTTGATGATAAAGGAAATGTGGTGGCACCATCTGAGCCTCATCACATGAAGATGGTGAAACAAACGGTGTTCAAGGCTATGTTGGAGCTCGTAGGAAGAAGTGGATACATGTACCAAGGGCAAGAACCTGGTACTAAGTTCGGTTTGTTTGTTGAACCAAACATGATAGTGAAAAGACGGAAGAGGAAGGAGGAGATGGAGATAGTGGGGATGATGGAGATGATGATGGTCAGAGTGGTGATGATGTGCCTGATAGTGAGGCCACGGATCCTGAAATTGATATGGAGGTGAGCATAGAACCAATAAGCCTCATGATAAAAAGAGGAAGGCTCACAGCAAGCCTTCTGCTGGTGGTTCATCCCGACAAGCTGAGGAAGAGAAAGAGGAACCCGAGCGTCCTCACAAACGTTTGAAGAAGGCTAAGGACTCCAAGAAGTCTGGGCCTTCAAAGATGCCGACTTCTGTAAAGGAAATCTTTCCTTCTATTTCCACCGTGACACAATCACCACCAACCACATAAGTTTACCCTCACCAAGCCTCACCAACCACCCTATCCCGCACATTAGAAACCCTAAAGGCAAAACAAGTTCACGTGCCCAAATCCAAACCCAAGACCAAAACTAAAACCAAAATCAAATCCACCACTTCTAAGAGACTCTTAGATGAGCCCATCGCACCTCCCGATACCTCACCCTCAAGATTATATGAACTATGAAATTTATCTTTGAAAACCTACCCATATCCACCAACTTACCTCACCCAAACCGAGACCAAGCCTATACATCAAACCTTTTCACCACCTACGACCTCCTCACCTTTTAGCTCACCAACTTACCAATTCACATCCCTAATCAAAGGTACAACTTTTTGGGCCTCCACCTTCACATCATCAACTCTAACCCAAACCACCACAAAAGCGACCCAAACCTCACCTCAACCTATTAGCCTACCCCTAACCACAAACACATCCTGTCCTACCCAAACAACCATTCAACCTACATATTCTGTTACACCTTCTTCAACCACCAAAATCCCTATCATATCTGTCATTCCCTTGTCCAGTGGAAAGTCAAGGAGATCTCCAGTGTTCCAATTTCCTATCCCCGATAGGATTCAGGCTCTGGAGGAGTCAAACGAGAAGAGGGTAAAACGGGAACACCTGTTCATCAAGTTCGTGAAAGATCATCTTGCTATGAATGAAAGGGTTGTGAAGGAGAGAGATGAGATGGTTGCTTAGGTTGCTTAACTGGAGCACGACGGTGAGGTTAATAGAGCCCTAATTAAGAGCCAAAGGCTTTGGATTTATAATCTGCAGAACCGGGTAAACGCCCGGCAACAGCTGGTGACTAAGGAGTCCTTGCTGAATGCTGAACGTCATGATGATGTTGTTAGATTTCAATCAAGAGTTTCTCACGTTATAACTGATCTTCTTTCCTCTTCAAACTTTTCTCAAAATCTAATGAGGGATCTAGAATCAAGTGTTGATATAGCTATGATTGAATGTGAGACTCTTGATCCCTGGGTTCATTTGTTGGAGGGTGATTCCACTTCTTTAAGAAATGTGGGCACCTTAATTAGTGAAAATGGCAGGCTTAAATCAATGATTGAACAGTTGGAAAGAGAGATCGAAGAGAAAAGAAGCCTCAACAATGATCAAGACGTTATCACAAAGGGTCTTATGAATCATTATCTTGTTGCAACAGAGGTCATGCGAATGACCGATGATGATGTTGAGGAATTGAGAAATCGGTTGATGGAGACATTCAGAGGATGGGTACAGATTGGAGAGCAATGGACTAAGTAAGGCAATAAGAAACGCTATGCTCTTGCTAATCTTGTTTTTGATGCTAGACGTGTTGGAGAGCAAAGCAGTTAGATGGGATTGTTGTTAGATCTACCAAGAGAGGTTCTAGTGGTAGCCATGTTGGTGATGCTAGTGATGAACCAGTCACAGTTGTTGGAAAGGTTGTGATCATGGCAATTGCTGGTACTACTGCTGCAAGTACCAGCCAAGTTGGTGTTGTTACAATTGCACTTGTTGTGGCTACTTCAGTCGCACAAGTTGTTGCTCCAGCTGTTGGAGAAAACGTTGATCAATGTGATAATGATGACAGTGATGAGTCTGATGACGATGACTCAGATGATGAGGCGGAAGGTGATGACGAGGGTGAAGATGATAATGATTAGGATGATGATCCTCATGATAGTTATGATGAACCATGTGATGAAGGCGGTAATGGTGATGATAATGATGATGGTGATGGTGTTAATGGTGGAAAGAACATGAGTCAACAACCTGAAGACTCACAAGGATGCAACTGATGATCCGGCAAGGAAAGCCAGAGAAGAGGACACTTCTTTGGAGACTGAGATCTCCTCTATTTATAATGTTGATGGAATTGCAGGTACCGAGTCTCTGGTTCAAGAAGTCGTGGAAGAAAATAAAGATGATGACGATGGTATCAACTACTCTCTGAACTCGGACACTCCGGTTCCTGATGATACCGTTGTGGCTCTTCCTGCTCAAACTGTTGTTGTTGAATTGTCTGAAGCTCCGAGACGACGAAAGAACAAGTTATACGCAATCAGCAACTGAGCCAGCGTTCGAGACCGAATATATCCCTACTTGGATGATTCTCTAATCGTCTACTACAAATGGCACCCTAGCAATGAAACTTGGGTGATCAGACAATGAAATGGAAATCCGATCTACATGCACTTCAAGGACATGCATACTCTGTCCGAGCTTGACATGAACAACTTCAGAAGAATCCTGGGTCACTACAAGACAGAGAAAGAGCTGAAGGGATGGTTCAATCGGTTTTTTAGCAAGGAATGGAAGAAGGATTACCCTAACTTCAAACTCAACAAGGTTAAGTCGTTTCGTCACCTAACGGAAGTTGATCCGGTCACTGGAAAGAAGAAGAAGATGTTGCGATACAAGATTCACTAGGACGGCCGAGAAATTTATCATGGTGAACCCTTCTTGCTCAACTTGTTCGAGCACTTCATATGCTGGGAGTTTGACAACAACACGGGGGAATCAGTGATTCACTGCAAAGACATGCACCACCTCTGCTTCTTTGATGAACACGAACTTGTCGCGCTCAGCAAAGAAGATCTCCTCAAGCTGTACAACTCCCCTGCTGGGTACAGTCGAAGACGTCCGACGGGACAACACAGATGGGATAGTTGAAAAGTTCAACAAGTATATGCATTATCTTGTTGGCAATCAACTATTCAACTGTGAGTCCGACTTCGACTCTGAAACCGACTGAAGACAAGCACTAACATATCACATACTAAAGACTAGAGGGAGATTGTAGGGTCCCGTTTTGTTAGTTGGTATTTTGTATTTGTTTGAACTATTCACGGTGTAACTTAATTAGCATGCCGGTTACCTTTGTGTATGTTTGGGCCTAAGGCCATGTAATATTGAGCCCTTTGGGCCATAAATAATGAATTATAGCATGGCATGGCTTCACCTATAAAAGGTGAAGCATGCACATGCTAACACAACCTTTTGAAAAATTATCTTATCACTTCACAAACTCTCCTCTCTACTCTCTCCTCTCACCTTTCCACTTCGGATAATAACTCACCCAAACAAGATCCGAGATCTCGGTTCTCTACTAGTGATTTCCGCTAGCTAGTAGTTAGATTGATCCAAGAACTTTGGTTGTTTGATCCGTTCTAAGAGCCTACATACGTATGTATGCAACGTGTAAATTTAACAAAACGGTTGCATGGGTTTTGAAGCGTAACAACAATTAAGGTGTTACCTTAGTTGAAAGAACTTTTGAAAAGCTTCTTGAAAACATTCATAGACTTTACAAGCTCCCAAATAGTTCATACACAACAAATGCACGCAAGGTTTCGACAACAAAAGAAATGCTCTTTTCCAGTAAATATTAGGCTTAGTAGTCATTTCTAGCCGTATAAATTACTTCTCTTGTTTTACTTACTAGGCGAATCAAGGGCTGGCAATTTATGTCTTAACATGTTTAACACGTAACGACGCGTTTAACACAAGTGTCATATATGAATACGACTCGTATAACTATAAGACAATTTTAAGTTTCATGTACCAATAAGGAAAAACTATGGAGTTCTAGCATACTAATTTCAATTATTTAAGAAAATAAAAAAAATATCACATACCATACTTTTTTGATTGATGTATTATCATGTCTTAAACATCTACCCAATTGTCAGCCCTACACGAATGCATTCCCAAAGGTGACACACTAATTGTTTTAGGCGACCGTGTCCAACAGATAGCCTCATAAACTCTTAGCTAACCATTATTCACATTTATTTAATTTTAGTTGTAATGTGTATTGTAAGTTACTTTCATGTTGCATTTGTTTTCCTTTTCTTTTGTATTTTGTTTTTAAGTTGTGAACCGTACTCCTAGAATGCAACATGTATACATGGCTAGTCGCACAATATATAAGTTAAATCACCACCGGCCGAGAACATCCTAAGCCACCAGAATATTTGTTATCATCGGTCCTTCATGGGCCATATAATAATTAAAGACACAATAGTTCATCCATCACAATCCTCATTTAGTATGTCCTGCCAAATAGGAAATCAAAAGGAAGCAATTTATCATGAATAGTAACAGGTATTTCAAATAATTAACTTAATAGTGTAGGCTTTGTAGCATACTTAGATCAGATACAAATAATGACATGCGCGTACATTTGATGACCATTTTATGTATTTCAGAAGCAAAAACAGGACAAGAACCTCCGTCATTAAACCCGTACCGGCCAAAGAGTTGGACCTACACGTACTACCATCATGAATATGTGGATTAATTATTAAACTATTTTTACCCTATCAATTAAACCAATTCCTCATGAACAACTGTAGCTCTTTCACATTTTCAACCAACATTGCAAGTGCATTGCACAATGCCTAAAAAGTGAAAGCAATGTACTCTATTCTCAAAAGTATGCCTATTACTTATCCATATTCATGTTCACTAACAACTGGTCATTTATTTTGTACCATGATGCATCACTGTAACCCGTATATAACTGGTGATCCTTTAAGGTTGATCAACCACTTGTCGAAAAATCTGTTCAAAGTTTTTAGATTGTGTTGATCTATGGAAAGGTCATTTTCATTGTGTAATTTAGTGATCTTAGCGTCCATAGTAGTGGCATTTGTCAATGTCCCTCTTGGCGTTGAGGCTCGGGCTTTCTTTGTCTTTGGCGACTCGCTAGTTGACAATGGCAACAATGACTTCTTAGAGACCACTGCCAGAGCCGACTCGCCACCCTATGGCATTGACTTTCCCACTCATCGTCCCACTGGCCGCTTCTCAAATGGCCTTAATATCCCAGACCTTATCAGTTACGTGTTCATCATCGAAAATTCGTTTCTATTTATGTTATATTTCTTCAACAGAAAATATATAGATAATAAGATCATATATACAAGCTCATATTGCAAAATACTACAAATGTTGGCAAAAAATTGTGTTTAAGATGACTACAAGTGTACAACATTAATTAATAATAGTCTTTATGTTTTGATAAACACCAAGTTGCATATATCTTTTGTACATGTGTATGAAAAATATGACATTTACAACCACAATTTATAGATCTGTCGGCATAAATTTCTTTTTCTTTTTTCTGTTTTACTTTAGGCGAACATATGGGAATGAAATCCCCATTGCCATACCTGAATCCACTGCTAAAAGGTAACAAGCTTCTACATGGTGCCAACTTTGCTTCTGCTGGAATTGGAATCCTCAATGACACTGGAATTCAATTTGTATGTCCCCACATGCCTTTTAATCATCTATTTATAATTCTTTAATACTGGTCCAATTGTCCAAACTTCAAGGCCGGGATCAGGATAACCCATTAACACGTTATATGTCATAGTTGGCCTTCTGGTCCGATGGCATGGGAGTGATGGTCAAGACTTGGGATCTAAAGGTCCCAAGTTCAAAACTTGACTTAAAGTGGTTTTCCCATAGTAATAGAAAAATAGATTTCTATCGATGGTATTCCTGGGTGAGTAAGGTCTGACTCAAGAGGGCTTGTCAATTATATATATTTAATTAATTCTAGTAACTGATATGTAGCAAGTATTATGATGCATTTTATCGGAGAATTGAACTGGTTTTGGAGATTGTAAACTTTTAAATTGATCACTACAAAGAACACTTCTATTTTTTTGGCAACAGTAACCTTTTGGGACAATGCTGAAGGGTCTAATATTTACTAATAAATGTGTTGGTACCTTACAGTTAAACATAATAAGAATATGGAAACAATTAGAGTATTTCGAACAATATAAAGTTCGATTGGCAGACGTCATTGGACCTGATCAAACTCGCCAAGTCGTCAACAAAGGGATGATACTCATATCACTTGGTGGAAACGACTTCGTGAACAACTATTACCTGATTCCTTTCTCTGCTAGATCTCGGGAATACTCTCTACCAGATTATGTTCGCTATCTAGTTTCTGAATATAGAAAAGTTCTTTCGGTAATTCTTGTCTTACTTCTTATATGCACGCGTATTAACTTGCTATTATCTCTGTTTACTGGTGGGGTAGTGAATATATATGTATATATATGCTTATAATCATATTATTTACAATGCTTAAACTTCAATCTAATGATCAATCTGATTAAAGAAATGAAAATAACCTACTTATTATGATTTTAATTATATAATCATTAAATGGTATATAACTATATATATATTACAAAAATATCCATATGATATTGCTTTTTAATATAATATATATTATTGAAGGATGGCTTTTAATGAGTATGGTGCCTTACAATAGCCATAATGGAAGGTGTGTCATGGTTGGTGGGAAGGTCTAGTATTGGCTACATTTCTTCATGTGGATGTTAATGCTGTTGCTTAACATCAATTATCATTGCCTTTCATAGCTTGACTGAATGATTAAGTCGATCATGGGTTTATTCAGATATATTACTCTTATTAGGACGATCTGTTTTATTATGTGAACGCGTTTTAATGAATTAATTTGTCTTTTGAATATTGTTTATACTTTGTACAAACTACTTGGTATGTTTTTATCGTTAACACGTTATTATAATTTTTGAATCGTTTATATATGTTGAATCTATATTGTATTATAAAAATGTAGAGAATGTATGACATTGGAGCTAGAAGGGTATTGGTGATGGGGACGGGCCCGATGGGATGTGTGCCTGCAGAGTTGGCTCAACGTAGTAGAGCCGGGGAATGCTCAATAGAGTTGCAACGAGCAACTGACTTGTTCAACCCTCAACTTAATGATATGTTGAAAAGTCTTAATGACGAAAAGGGAGATCATGTTTTTGTAGCCGCTAATACGATGAAAATGCACATGGATTTCGTATCCAATCCTCGAGCCTATGGTACAAATATCATTTTTTTTCATCTGCTAAAATAATTAATAGTTTTCCTTTAATCATATTTAAGTTATTCATATATTGCGTGTGCGTTTACTAACAGCATGCATAAATACATACTCAAATAGAGTTTTTGTCATGAATTTAATATTTATATGATTCATATATCAATAATTCAAACTGATCATGTATTAAACATTTAAAGGCGCTAGTATACACATGTATGCGGGTGCACATGCTTGTGTGACGTTCAAAATTAACCAATTTTAAATGGAAAACTAGAAGAATTAACGTATAAACATGTGTAAAATTTCCTTAAACGTGATTAACAAGAAGATTATTAATCTTGTAACTTTCTTTTGTTTGCATTTCCTAGAGTATATAAGGTGCATCAAATTGATCTTTACTGGTAGTTGGCACTTTTTAAGGTCTCACTCCTTAATGTGATATAATTGAAAAGATTTCAAAATCTACATGAGTTCAACAATTTAGTGAGGCTACATTTATAAAACACCATAAAAACTTGATGCTCATTTTATGTATGATCGATCCTACAGGGTTTATAACATCAAAAGTAGCATGTTGTGGACAAGGTCCATACAATGGACTAGGATTATGCACCCCAGTGTCAAACTTGTGCCCAAATCGAGACGTGTACGCATTTTGGGATGCTTTCCACCCTACAGAGAGAGCCAACAAAATTATTGTGCAACAAATGATTAGCGGCACTCCAAACTACATGAGCCCAATGAACCTCAGCACCATCTTAGCCATGGATTCCAAACCTTGATTTTTAGCTTTTATATAGTTATTGCTTTCCTACAAGTATGACTCCATGTATTTAGGTTAATTTGCTCAATGATGCCATTCTTGGGTTGTCATTTATGTATTATGTGTGCATGTGCTATCCGTATTTGATGTTTTGAAGTCGCTGAGTATTGTTTAAGGTGTATGATTGAGTGAATAAATCAACTGAAGTTAGCAAGCTCAAAGATACTCATGCTCTGTAGCAGTTAATGTATTTCAATGATTTTGGGCTGTGTATGTTGGACATAATTCCCGAGTTATGGACGTATAGATAATATTAACAAGGAATTTGTAGAACAACTCGTCATTTTAGATACATTGTGTTGTTGTATCAGCTATTGATGATTACCATTAGAGGACAAAGTAATATAATTGTTTGTATTAGATAATAGTTTGATAATTGATAAAACCTCATCACACAATCTAATTAAATTATTCAGTCTTGAATCGCTGGAAGAGTTATTGCTCGACTAGAGAGTTTACTAACTATCCAATACGTACAAATACATGAATATGATGAACTAAGATATGAACTAAGATATGGCTATGCAGTGATAAGTATACTATATTAGTCCTGTTAGTGTTGAATGTAAAGGACATGATAGTTGGTGTGATCGGTTTTACATATTTGAATCTTAACTAGTCAATTTGTTTCTTACTTCTGTAATTTAGTAATCATAACAATCCAATCAACATTTTAATGTACATTATGTCTATGAAGCTTAACACTAGTCGTTATCTCCTCATAGTTCGACTTCGACACCCTATTTTCCCTTACTAACTAAGGTATCTAGGAACTCAAATTCTCGATCTTTATATTTATTTGGTACCTCAACGTCAATCAAGATGATTGTCCAGCCACACTCTAGTCATTGGGCTTATCACCTTCTTGAGCCCTAAGGGACTCTTCATTTCGAATGCGTCTTTCCAATTAAACTTGAGGCGATGCCTCATGGACCCCACAAGGGGCCAGCCCCTTGATCATGGCAAAGTTGCTGCCCCAGACCCACCAAGGGCCGATGCCCCTTAGACCCCTCGCTAAGGGACGGGGTTTGCTGAGATGGCCTGCATCATTGGGCGCTCAACACCACCAAGGGGCGCCCTTGGTGTGGGGCGCGGGTGCTGCAGGTGGTTGGAACGCCGGGCGCGAAAGAGAGGAAAAGTGGGGTATTTTGGTGGGCCCTCTCTCTCTATCTCTCACACGTACATACATACATATATATGTGTGTGTGTGTGTGTGTGTGTATAATGGCGCCCTTAGGGCATTAAACCATAGCGGGGCATTATTGGATGGGGCTTCGATGCCCCCGGTGCTTACGTGGTGCTGACGTGGCACTGTGGAGGGGCTTCGAAGCCCCCCACCATAGAGGATAGTCTTAGAACTTTCTCATAGTATATGGAGGTTCCTTATTACCGAAGGCATAATAACTTTGGACAAGTGTATACTCCATAGCTCATAACTTGTACCAGTTTATTGTGTATTCTCATTTAATATGCTAGTAGATTACTAATTACCCAAATAGTATGATGACACTAAAATCACCAACATGTAAATTATTACATAATGCGATTGTGATGAATACGGAGTCCCAATCACGTTACCGCGGATGAAGGATTTTTTTTCTTCAACACATATGATGAATTTCTAAACGAAGCATATCGACTACGGTCTAAATTACTATGTAATTCAGACAAAAGCTTAAATCCATTAAAGTCCATACAATTTTCTTAATGAAAAAGTATTTGTTTTTTATTCATTAAACTAATTTGACTCCCTTTCTTTGTAATTAAACCATTATATTGCATAATTTTCATGTTTGCTTTTCTTATATTATTATGCAATAATGGTATGATAGTTTAAATTTTGTGCAAATTAAACTGGTATACATGTTAGCCGGTTTGATAAAATAAATATTGTATCCAGGAATACCTTATATATGTGCAAATATAATAACAAAAGGTTAATACAAAACTTGCAGATAGTAAAGAACATTCACCTGATGTAATTTAATTAACAGGTACAATATAGCAGTGGTAACTATGTAAAGGCATTATGGTAATATAATCAAGAATCTAGAGTTGATGGTAAGACTGGTTAGTAGGGGCTGACTAAACGGTGCCTGTATTTGTGTAATATTTAATAGCTTGCAAATAACTGTCAAATTTAATACACCAGAACTACTACAATCTTGTGCAGTTGGATTGGCTGTACACTGACTACAGTCCCAAATTGCCTATTTATAGGCCTCATATCCCTTGCTTGTTTCTCAGATCGAAAACACACATTTCCGTGTGTTAATTTGTTTCTACATTACCACTTATAAAAGTTATAATGGCTAGCTCAAAATCATCACTTGCCATAATGTTGTGTGTGACACTAGCAGTTTTAAGTAATGTTGTTCTTGAAGCTGAGGCTAGAGCTTTCTTTGTGTTCGGTGACTCGTTAGTCGATAACGGCAACAACAACTACTTGGCTACCTCGGCACGAGCCGACGCACCTCCTTACGGGATTGATTATCCCACTCATCGCCCTACAGGCCGATTCTCCAATGGATTTAATATTCCTGACCTTATTAGTTGAGTTATTACTTTTAATTCTTTGTTGTATGGAAACTATATATCATGGTTTTATGGATAAATATTGAATATTTTTTATTAATAATATTCAGGTCAAGCCATTGGTGAAGAACCAACATTGCCATACTTGAGTCCATTTCTTACTGGTCAAAAGTTACTTAATGGTGCCAATTTTGCTTCTGCTGGTGTTGGGATTCTTAATGACACAGGAATTCAGTTTGTAAGTTCTCATCCTTCTAAGAAAAACAATATTTTGTAAAATTGTATACATATTTGAATATACCAAGATTTATTTTAATTTGTATAGAAAATACAATTTGTGACACATTGAATACTCCAAGATTTATTTTAATATGTAATTATGGAAATACAATTCCTGTGAAAAGATTTATTGTTTGTTTTACGTTATAAAAGGTTATCCAAGGCATGCATATATAATGTAGGGTCAGAAAATAATATAAAAAAGATAATAATAATGATAAGAGACAATAGACAGCTAGTACTGGAGATTTATTGGTTTCATATTCAATAAATCATAGTAATTTTGATGGGATATATGTGTGTGTGTGTGTTTTTATATGCAGGCCAACATAATAAGGATTACATTGCAAATGGAATACTTTGAACAGTATCAACAAAGGGTGAGTGACATAGTTGGCCCTGCAGAAACTCAAAGGCTTGTGAATCAAGCTTTGACACTTATCACATTGGGAGGCAATGATTTTGTAAACAACTACTATTTAGTCCCATTCTCAGCAAGATCTAGACAGTTTTCTCTTCCAGATTATGTTGTCTACTTGATCTCCGAATATCGCAAAGTTTTAACGGTATGTAAATACAGTTATTTTCGCCCATAGTCATTCAGATTTTATTTCATAAAAGTTAGATATCATCCGGGGCGGCCTTGAGGGTGTGCGAGCCGCACCCTCGGCCGAGGCACATATTTTTTTTTGGGGGGGGGTCAAAAAATTTTATATCTTATATATATATATATATATATATATATATTAAAAAATTAACTCTTATGTATTATAATTGGATTTTGATCCCTCTTATTAAAATTATCGGGTTCAAAATATTTTTTATTCATAATCTGTTGGATAAAATTTAGGTTATTAGCTTATATATTTCAGAACTTGTTAGGGCCTAGGGCCTTTATATTTCGGCTCAGTCGAGTTATATAATTCTCGAAGACGACCATAAATAACATATTAATAAATATCTTTTCTTTTATAACATGTTATGTATGGGTTCATAATAATTACTGCCCATGCATGTCGATAAATATGTTATTATAATTTCTTGAAGTGTTATGGTCCCATTTATAGGTCAACTTTGAGTGTTTTATATAAATTTGCATAAATATGTTGGGGTAGTTGTGTATGTCAATATCATACTTCATTGCCAAAGACTTTTAGTAGCATATATGCAACTCTCCATGTGCTACAATCTTGTCAATATTAATATTTTTTTTGTTCTGATAAACTAAATTGTTCAATATATATTAATCTTGCTATTAATGAATTCAGAGACTTTATGAATTGGGATTAAGAAGGGTTTTGGTGACCGGAACCGGTCCATTGGGATGCGTGCCAGCAGAACTAGCCCAACGTAGCCGAGATGGTAACTGTGCACCCGAGTTGCAAAGAGCAGCAAGTTTGTTTAACCCTCAACTCCAAAACATGCTTAACAGCCTCAATAGTGAGATTGGGAGCACTGTATTTATTGGTGCCAATATTCGACAATCCAACATTGATTTCATTAATAACCCCGGAAGATATGGTAAGTTTGGTTTGGTCTTCAGGGTGTAAACAAGCCAAGACGCTCGTGAGAAATACGAGATTTACTTGCTAAAACTTGAATCTATCCGAGCTTAAAAGAGCTCGACCCCAAGCTAAAGCTTTTATTATGGCTTGTGGAGCTTTAGCCCAAGTTTCACATATCAGACTAGAGCTATCTTGTGCCTAAATGAGCATCTTACGTATATAATGTATTGTTTATATAACAATTATAACATATAAAATTACGATAAGAATAATCAAGTAATATATATTATACTATATATAAATTACAAATGTATTATAATAAACTATAAAAATATATAAATAAAATAGTTATACAATTAATAAATAATAAACGAGCCAAGCTCGGGCTCGTCTACACCCTAATACTTCACCAAATGCATGTGTTAAAGCATCAATCAAGATAATGTTTGTTTTGTTGAGCAGGGTTTGTTACATCAAAGGTGGCATGCTGTGGACAAGGACCATACAACGGGATCGGGCTATGCACCGCGTTATCAAACGTGTGTCCCAATAGAGATGTATATGCGTTTTGGGATGCTTTCCATCCGTCAGAGAAAGCGAACAGGATCATTGTTCGACAAATTCTAACAGGCTCACCCGACTACATGTCACCGATGAATCTTAGCACCATCATGGCTTTGGATGCTGCTGCTAATGTGTGATTGTCTAAGTTAATTTCTGCACTGTTTTGAAATATGATATATTGTTTGTGTATGATCTTACTGTTACAGTTTATTTCATTGTTGAGTGATTTTCTATGCAGCTTATTTGAGGATTATAGGTTGTACTTTCAATAATTTTGTGTCAGATTATTGTATCATCATCAAATGTTTGTATCCTAAGCACAATTTAATTATAATTAAAATGCCACAGTTAAGATTTGTTGCAAAAAGTTCAAAAAATTGTTATTTTCCTTGTCAATATTGTGTGTTTCTCAATTGTTTAAAGAAATATGTTATATAAAGAAAAATAATTTATCATGTTGTAAGCATTTAGTTTAATTAAGGGAAAATCTCAAAGATAACATATGATCAGGTAAAGTTTTCAAAAATCCAGAAAATGAACATGTACTCTTAGTGCGAAAATGTCTGTCATGTGAATTTCTTTTTGGAAAAGTGCACCGTATGTGTACACACTAGTCCTTAGGAAATTGACATGTGCCTCTTTGAAGTCTGGCTTCAGTTATAGGGTGTCTTACATTTCACACAAAAATCTCCTTTTGACCAAGATTTTTACTCTTAAGATTATATGTTCATTTTTGTTTTGAAAACTCAGTTGTTTGAAAACTTTGACTGGTCTTATAGTTAATTTCCGGCTTTTCCCTTTAATTACTTCTTGAGTAATTTTTAATTCAATTTTTGAGGTCTTTTATTTCCATCAAATTACCTTTTAAACCGGTATCATCCAAATTTATCACGGAACATTTAGTTTGCAAGACATAAGCATTAATAAGACAAAAATAATAAATAACTGAGTTCGAAAAGTAAAAAAAAATGTCATAAATATCAATGATATTTAATTACGAAATTGCTTTATTTTTAATTAATACATTTCAGCACTTGAGTTATCAATAATGCGCACCTTTGTTATCTTTCTATGTTTGTTCAAAACTGTTGGAACAAAGAAATCAACACACATCAATGTAATTAAGGAACCATCGGCCCCACCACTTCACCAAATAATAGAGGTTATTTGTGATGATTTTGACTAACATGATTGAATTTTCAGTGTACTTTTTCAGTATATAATGTAAACAAATGTAATAAACTACAGTTACTTTTTTAATACGATGAAAATAAATGTAATAAACTAGTAATAAGTTTAATAAATAAACATTAAAAAACTACAATTAGTTTTCAAAATACAAATTCAAACACCAATTAATGCAACACGGATATATGGCATAGCATTAGCATAACATTTAAGAATTTAAATATTAAATCACTAAGACTTACACAACCATAAAACAATCTAATAAAACTTTATAACATAGAACGCATAATATTACAAGTCTTTTATCTTGTATTCAAATCAAACTCGGCTCCTTCGCGCCAATCACTTTGAATCCCTGCGTCTCCATTCTCCCTTTCCTCGTCATTCAAGAAATCCTCGGACGGCTCTTTCTCGTCTCTCTGATTATTATTACCATTACCATTATTATTCCATCCGTCCATCGCATCTTCAGCATTCACTTCCGGTTCCTGCTCACCCATCGACCCCATTGCACTGGCCCGTATCGGTCCCCTAGCCATCATCTCCGCCCGAGCCTGTTCCGCTTGAGCCATGGCTGCCATCCTCATATTAGCTTCTCGGCCAGCCTTTTGTTGTTTTTCCATTTCTGCCCTTGCCTCGAGTAACGATCGTCTTTCTTCTTGAACTAGAGCTTGCTCGATTAATAATCTTTCTTCTGAACGGAACTCCCCGATGGCCCGTTTTCTTGAAATGATATTGAACGCGAGCACTTGTTTTTCAAAAGTAGCTGTGAATTCTGAGACTTTGTTGGCAATGCTTTGGTCCCATTGTTGTGTGCGTGATAAAACTTGGCCTGTGGTGTCGGAATCAAGGATTCGATCATCTTCCTCGGCTTCATAATCTGCTACGACATGGTATGGCAGCAGCCTGAAGGAATATTAGAAGATATATAAGTATTTTATAAAGTTAAAAGTGAATCATATATTGATTTGTGCAGCATAACTATAACTTGCAGAGTGTGAATTTGGTACAGATCAAAGCAAGTTAAGTTTGACCTCAACGATTAAGACCAAAGATCTTATGTAAATAAATAACTTGCAGATTGTGCAAATTTAATACAAGTCAAAGTAAGTCGGGTTGGGTTTGACAGTTTGCCAGTTTGGGCCGTTTTTAGCACAAACCAGGCCATTAGATCTTTGAAGGTTCAGTAGAATAGCAGGTTTCAAAAAGATCAAGCAGTTTACCTATTGTGTATTAAAGGGTTAACGAAGAAAAATGAAATAGTGCTTATTAGCAGTTAGCACAAAATCGGTTAAACTAATAACATATACATACTACAATTAAAAGTATTTATATGTATTCTAATTGTTAGATTCTTTGCATGAAAAAACTATGTTACTTTTTATTAAAACTATATAGATTGAAAAAATAATAATAATAAATTTCAGCTGGTTCGGTTTACACAGCCGGTTCCAACTTCCAACCCATCAGCCGAAAGCTGGACCATGAAACCAGATTTCCAAACCTTAAACCAAACCAGTTCTCACTGAAAACAGTTTGGCAACTAACAATAAAGCAAATATGTTTCACCATCAGCACATGATGAAAATCTCTGGGCATATGCAAACAAAGATGTCTTGTACAAATGTACAATTAACAAAACAGAGTTCATTTTGCTGACCAATCATCAGCCATTGCTGGCCCACAGTTGAATGCTCACATCCCAAAACAAAACAGAATTACAGAAGAAACCTTAACTGCACTCCTAGACCTAGAACCTAGTTACAAATACTGCCTGATGTGATATAATTCTTGGAGAACCTCTTAGGGAAGAAGTGTGTTGATTCTCATTTAATTTTCAACATGCATGAAAACAGCATATTACAGGTTTTTAGCCTACAAAACAGTTTTTATATCCTAATCCAGTTACAGTTACTGGCCTTAAACATGTAATTCTGCTGACTTAAACTGTTGCATAAAATTAACTGCTGACTTTAACTTTTTGTGTAAACACTCGTTGCTTTTATAGAATCAACAAATTGAAAAACTTGAAGAGACTTTAAGGGAAATATGTTTTTGAATACTTCACCAGCTATTCCTACAAGGACAATATTCAAGTCTTAACTGCCATAGTTATGCATCTATACAATGTGTTGTAGCAATGCAATAGAAGAGCAAAATACTTACAAACAAAACAGAAATTTTGCTGATATGGTTTCATGAATAAAAATCTATTAGAGATCAATTTGCTCATAAATCAAATTACCTGAGGTCTTTGACTGAGATCTTTAACAGATAATTCACACACCCTACCTTAAAATTTTATATCACACGCCTCTAAACTAAGCCTAGAGGTTACAAATATTTATTGACCCAACAAAATATATTGCCTGTGTGGAGAGGAGCTGTTGAAGTGGGTAACTCAGGAAAGATTCAGACAAATCAAAAATTGCAGTAAGGAGATGTGGCTTTGAAAAAAAAACAACAATTTAATTGACTTAATGCACATTCACGGCAGCCAAAAGCTAAAGTGATAACATTATTAAAAAAAAGACAAGAACAATAAAAAAAAATTTAAATGATTGCGAAATAATTATCATTTCAACAGAGCATAATATTTCAGACAGAACCAGGCAGAATTAAATGACTGAAATAGATTATGATGTAACAATAAACCAATAATCCTGCTTCGTGAATATTGGATGTCTGAAAACTGAATGTAGACTCGAAAAGTAAAATGATGAAAGTCTTTTAATTTCATTTCCTAGAAAATATGACGACAGCATCGAATATAATGTGACTCACGAATCAATCAGCATTTGTGTGACAGGTGTGTTGAACGTGACATGCAAAAATACGGGGAAAAAAACTAAAAAGAAAAAAAAAGGCACTTAGATACTTTACATTACAGTTTTCAAACAGCATCAAAACTCTATCGTATAGTCAAAAAATAGCATTTTGTAACAACTTACACATTAAGTTATACATATATAAACCATTGAACCACCTATAGTATTATTTAGTTATAGTTCTTCACATGTATTTAGCTAGTTCCACTTGAACAGTTGTGTGATATACACATACTCTATTGGTCCTAAAAAGATTCATAGGTAGACATTCAATGCCTTACCACAACATAGAGACACCTAGTAACCCAATAACTAACAAGCCCGATACTTAAAACTCATATAACTCCAACAATCAACAAATCCAAGTAAGCTACCGTCATCGAACAACTGCAAATAAACGAGCAACTGACACTACTCATAACTCACTAGACGAGCATACAGCCATAAACTTTGCAGCATAGAATACAAAGCAAACCGTAAATATTTAAACCCATGTATTATTATATTGTATAAATTCATAAAAACCATCAAATCACAATCAATCTCTTAAATTCTACCACCAAATCCAAAACCCCCAATTAATTACAAGACAAAGAAATCAAAATAAAACTGATACCTCTCACACGCATCTTCAAGCGAAGCAAATGGGCGTTTGAAATCCGGATGACAGACCCGCCAGGCATCCTGATACGCCATCTGCATCTCCGCCTGGTTCGCGGGGGGCGTTTGCGTCTGCGTCTGGGTCCGATTCGTGGGTCTGATTTGCGAATTCAACGACATGGGGTTAGAGTTAGGGTTAGGGTTTTGTTGTAAATTAGGGTTATTCGGCTGCTGTTGTTGTTGGTTTATAACAGGACGTTGTAAGGGTCGAAGGTGTGCGTCGATGTTAGATGGGAAGCGAGAGATGGCTTGTTGTAGCTTCTGCTGCTGTTGCATTTGTTGTAGGAGAAGCATGCGTTGTTGGAGGTGGTGTGGTTGTTGTTGTTGTTGTGTGTCTAGGAATTGTTGTTGTTGTTTGAGGTTAAGAAGTTTGTGTTGGTCCGGAGTGATGGGTGGTTTGCCGTCGTCCATGTTGGCGGTGGTGATTTGGTCTCCGTCTGCGTCGCCGTGGCAGTCGGTCGGAGGCTGAATTGAATTTGGGTTAGTCTCCCCTTTCTCCTGATTTAATGGACCCTATATGGTAAAAACATAATAAAATAAAATAATTAATTATTTTTTTTTAAATTATAAAAAGAATTACTTTCTTAGTTTCTTTTATTATAAACACAATGATATTATGTTTACATTAAATTTCAATTTCAATAGTTAGTTCTTTATTTTTAAAATTAATATAATTCGTACTTTACGTTTTCAAATGTTACACCGTTTGTCCTTTGGCCCTAACCTGATTAGTTTTTCTCATTAACTCAGGTCACATGCCTTGCATATGAGGACAAACTGGTCAATCAATTTATTTACTTAACAAAATTAATAAATAAACTAAAAAAATATATAAATATAATATATATATATAAGATTAAAACCACTTTTTTTAGCCAGCGGGGCTTGCCCCAATGGCCAGGAACATGATGGATGACCCGGATGTCCCGGGTTCGAATCCTGATTCTAACCGAATTTTACCAGAGCATTAAAACCAGTTGTGCCTTCGAACGGGGTGATCACTAAAAATAACACTTGTTTATTATTAATATTAATTATAATAATTAAAAATTCATTTAAAATATATAAAAAATAATAATGACAAAACTGGGTCAGAGGGGTTCGAACGTGCGCTCTGACCGATACAGAGACTCAATCCCAAACATAACAGCCATACGAGTCAGATGTTAACATTAGGGACTATACTTGTAACATTAGGGACTATACTTGTAGATGTTAACAGATATTAGTTGTTGGTAGTTAGAACTAATTTGGGGGTAAATGTGCCTCAGGGTTTGTATAGTCATTCTGTTTTCATTCTGTTTCATCCCTGTAATCAATTTCTTTCGAATTGCTCATCAATAATACTTGATTTCGTTTCATCTTGTTCTTAATTTCACCAAATACTGATTCAATTCACAACAATTGGTATCAGAGCTTCGTACGCTCGATCCAAAACTGAATCAAATTCTTTATTCCGCAACTGTTGATCAAGATGGCTTCCTCGAAGTTCAGTCTTGAAAAGTTTGATGGTCGAAACGATTTTAGTTTATGGCGTGTTAAGATGTGTGCTCTTCTGGTTCATAACGGGGTTGTAGATGCCCTGAAAAGTGAAGAAAACTGGCTAGAATGTCTGAATGACAAAGAGAAGAAATAGATAATGGAGAAAGCACACAGTGAGATCGTTTTGAGTCTCGAAGACCGTGTGTTGAGGGAGGTGTCGAAAGAAACCACTGCTGCAGGTATTTGGACCAAATTGGAGTCATTTTATATGACCAAATCCCTGGCTAGTCGCTTATACTTGAAGAAAAGGTCGTATACCTTTCACATGACATCTGCAAAGACTCTAGAAAGCCACACAGATGAATTCAACAAGTTGATTCTTGATTTGGAGAATATTTAAGTTGAATTAGATGACGAAGATCGAGCCATAATATTCCTCACATCCTTGCCTTCATCATATAAGCATTTTGTGGATACCCTCATGTATGGGAGGGAGTCTTTATCCATGGAGGATGTTCTTGCTGCACTCAATTCAAAAGAATTAAATAAGAAGAATGAAAGCCAAGATGAGGCAGGGGATGGGCTTTTTGTAAGAGGGAAGCCAGATCAAAGGAGTCATAAATCTAAGGGAACAAAGAGGTCTAAATCAAAGTAAAAAAGAATCATGAGATGTTATATCTGCAATTCAGAAAAGCATCTAAAAAGAGACTGTCCGGAAAGAAATAAGAAGAAGAAGAAGTTTGAATCTAAATCTTCTAAGTCTCAAGGTAATCTCTCAGCTGATGAGTCTTTAGATGGTTATGATAGTGTTGACGTTTTTGTAGTTTCTAAAGAAAGTGGAATGAGTGGTTGGATATTAGATTCAGGGTGTTCATATCGTATGACACCTCATAAAGAATGTTTTAAGAATCTGAAATTAGAAGATCTTGGTGTTGTAAAACTAGGTGATAATAGACCATGCACCATTATGGGACATGGGGTTATAGTTTTAAGGTTGGATAATGAAACTGAGGTTGAGTTAACCAATGTTAGGTTTATTCCATCTTTAACCAAGAATTTGATCTCTTTAGGAACCTTTGAAAGAAAAGGTTATACCATTAGTTTGAAGAATGGTAAGGCCATGGTTATTAAAGGGTCTATGGTCATACTTTCAGGCACTAAAGGAGAGAACAACATTTATCTTATATATTTTTGGTTAAGTAAATAGGTTGATTGACCAATTTGCCCTCATGTGCAAGGCATGTGACCCGAGCTGGCGAGAAATACTAATAGGGTGAGGCCAAAGAACAAACGGTGTAACATTTGAAAACGTAAAGTACAAATTATGTTAAATTTAAAGATAAAGGACAACCACTGAAATTTGATGTAAACATAAAGAACAAATTCTATAATTCTGTCTTTATTATTTTAGTTTTGATAAAGCTGGACTGCTAACTACGGATTCATAACATGGTTAATAGTTTGTGTTGGATGAGTAGATTGTATCAGATGGTTTAACTGGTGATGGACTAGGTTTTTTTTATATGGTAGAAAACTTTTTATGGTTGATTGTCGATAGCTAATTATTAATTTTTTGGATTGGTTCAGGTTGGCTAATATATAAAGGAATAAAATATATTTATTGGATCAACTTCCATTTTAAGAAATTACCTGATAAGTTTTATAAAATTTCAACCTTGTTACCACCACCGTCTCGGACACTACAACCATGATTGCCTCCAGGTGGGTGGGTATGTGTGGGAAGGGGGGGGGGGGGGGGTTACATAAGGTTGAAATGTTAACAACTTAACATCATGGCTATGGTTAGGAATGTTCATCGGGTCAACTTGATTGGGTTAATTGGGTGGGTTATTCGCGTTTTTCTTAAGAGATATCTAACACGCAACCCAACTTTATTAAGGTTCGGGTTATTCAGGTTAGTCGGGTCCGGTTAATCGGGTTAACCATGTTACTTTATAATTTTAAGTTGTTTTTTTTGTGTTTGTAACTTATAGGTTGCAAAATTTCTCATTCCACTCAATTTTCAATATATTTTATAAGTAATTATCTTATACTTACATATATAGGCCTGTAAACGAACCGAATAGACATGAACAAAGGCATGTCCGTGTTCGTTCATTTAACTTTTAACGAACACGAACACTTAATCGAACAACTATTTGTGTTCATGCTCGTTAATTAAAAACTAAACATTTTCGTGTTTGTTTATGTTCGTTCATTTAAAATCTAAACGAACAGTTCACGAACATAATAAACATAATTTAACAAAGATAAATGAACATGAAGGAACATATATACATTAACGAACACAAACATACATAAACTAACATAAATGAACACTTTAAATAAACACAAACAAATATAAAACACATTATGGTGATATAATTTCTAAATGCAAATAATATTAAATAATTTTCTATGAATATGAACATGAATGAACGTAAACAAATTTAAATGAACGATCATAAGTGAACGGTCACGAACATAGATAAACGAGTGAAACATGTATTCATGTTCGTTCGTTTAATTAAATGAACACAACATAAATGAACTTTCCGCTGAATGGTTCATGAACAACCAGAATAATTAACTTCTCTATAAACCTTACATCATTGCCTTTATAGTGCTTATATCACATTTTCATCATCACTGTATTTAAAGTTAAGTATCACCACTAATCAGGTTATTAGGGTTAACCCGTAACCTGACATTTTTTCAAAAATGAACCAGAAACCCGGCCCTATTAACAATTCGGGTTAACCCGAATAACCTGATTAAAGTTTTTTGACCCAAAAGCGTTTAAAACGTGGGAGGCCAATCGCTTCAAATGATAAAAATTCTCGAAAAAGAAAGGGCTCTGAAAAGGATATTGACACTAATGAAGGAACGAATGGCAAAACCTTCCCTCGGGAAGGAGTAAATGATAAAACCTTCCCCCGGGAAGAAATAAATGATTCAAATTAAGAGTTGTCAATCAACTATGGTCAAACACATATAATGTGGGATCGAGATGGAATGTAAAAATTGATGACATAGGTGTTTGAATGGCCCAACTTATTCAAAACCAAAACAGATATGTGAACTGGCCTCCCATGAGCATTACATGGCAATTTTAATGACCCAACTTAATTAGCGAATTAACGAATCAATTGAGTTTGTCGGCCCATGAGCATTACATGGCGATTTAACTGACCAAACTAAATAACGAATAAACGAACTCAAGCATAAGTAGTTGAAACATCTCGTGTATCACCACGGATGATAATGTTCCAACAAAATATCGCAAGTATAACGAATTGTGCAAATGTACGGCTGGCGTGTCCATGGCGTCCCATGGGTTTTACACCCGACTAAACATTTAAAAAACAATAAAACACAATAAAGGGTGTAACCGTTTAGCTGATTACATTAAACACTTAAAGTGTCGGTCGCATGACAATTTCCACTATGGCGGGGAATCTTGTCACACTCCATAGTTTTAAGTGAAAAAGAGCAAAAACAAAGCTAGGAAACTCTCAAAAAATTTTCCAATAATGAAATCAATTAACTAATATTAAATAAAAATATTTTAAGAGGAGTCGTAAAATATTTTGAGAGTGAGACATAGTCTCGGAGTTATAAAAATATTTTAAAGGTGAAGCACAGCTTCGGAGTTATGTGTGCATGACGATAAAAATAAACAATTAATTAAACAGTTAAATAAGTACTTAATCTAGCAAGTGATTACATAAGCTGTAAACAATCAAATAGAACACATCAGGTAAAAAAAATAAGCACGTATGAGGCTCCTAAGCATGTTACTAAGGCACCACTAACGACATATCTTAAACCTTCGGCTTTGATACCAATATGTCACACCCCAACCTACGGCGGAAATGCCGGGGCGTGAGCTGATTGCTCATAGCTCTCAAGGTACTATCATGCAAATTGATAAATGACAATATGTATTTAATTTATTTAAATAAAACAATTACAATTAAGTACATCAAGTATAACAAAAATTACAACAATGATCAATTAAGTTTGTATCCTAAAAGGGCATCTCTACGTGATATTCATCTTGCTAAACAACCAAGCTGATAACCTGCAAATGCGTATAAAATATATTTTTGTCAACAACACATGTTGAATGAGTAAAACACTAGTTTAAGATACAACAGTAATAATATATAATAAATAAAGAAAGATGCAAACTGATCCTGTGAGAATAAACAGTTAAACCATAGCATATAAACAATCAATCAAACCAAAAAGAAAGGGCTAAACTGTAACATCCCCAAAATTTCGATCCAAATTTGACAACTTAGGAAAGTTGAGGGATCAAAAAAATAATCTCAAGATAAGTAATGGGAAAATATTAAATAAGAAATTATAAGAAAAATAAGGAAATAAAAATATTTCCTAAGTTAAGTATTCTTATATGAAGGAAAATAATAAAACTCCATCCCACATTGGAAGATGTAAGAAAGTGGAAGTATTCCACTAAGGTATAAATAAGGAAATTGGAATCCATCCCACATGGAAAGTGGTAAATAATGGAAGCTCTTTATAAGAGATAGAATTTCATAGTTATATTCTTTTATGAATATCATGCACCAAGTGGTCCTAGCGGAGGGTGCGTAGCACCCGACGCGCATGCGCACGGGCTCGGGCGAGGACGAGGTCGACGGCGAAGGGCGTTGGGCGCAATGAAGGACTGAAAATGAAAAATATTATTCAGGGACCCATCGCGCTACGCGATGAGTCCAAGGAGACGGCCATAAAGTACCGCGATGGGCCGTGATGACTCAGGGACACGTGTCACACTCTGGTGACACGTGGCAGAAATCTACCCGTCGCGATACGGGACGGTGTTGAACGCGATGGGATTCAAATTTGGTTATAAATAGGGAGGGCTACGGCTCATTCCCCACACACCTCACATTCACTCTCTCTACATTGGTTTGCGTGCCAAGCATCATTTTGTGTGCCACCAACCCGACAATCATCACCTCGTAATTCTGTAAATACCCGGTGTTTTTCTCGAAGTGTGTGCCACCCAAAAGTAACCCGACATTCCATCTCGTAATACATGCATGACCCGGCGATCGAACATTGCCTCGATTTGCGTGCCAAGAAGAGTTGATCAAGAACGTCTCGATAAACGTGCATATAGAGTAGAAGTGTTGCCCGTATAAAGTTAGGAATATCTAACTCCGAATACCGTGCGAGGTAAGGGGTTCTGCCTAAGTTATTTTATTGTTATTATAAATGGCTTAGACCATAGTCAAAGTTATAGACGAACCTTGATTACGATTAAGAATAAAATAACTTTTCTTAAGCAAAAGTTATAGTCAAAAATAATATTTCTTTATGACTAAGAAATATAACACAAGAGGTTATAATTATGAAATTAATGTTTCTTCTTGAAGAAGAAACTCAGTATAGACGTTTCTTCTTAAAGAAGAAACGTAGCATATAAATGGTAAATAAAGAAGGGGACTAAAGGTCCAAATGTTTTATATGGGAGGGAGTCTTTATCCATGGAGGATGTTCTTGCTGCACTCATTCAAAAGAATTATATAAGAAGAATGAAAGCCAAGATGAGGTAGGGGATGGGCTGTTTGTAAGAGGGAAGCCAGATCAAAGGAGTCATAAATCTAAGGGAACAAGGAGGTCTAAATCAAAGTAAAAAAGAATCATGAGATGTTATATCTGCAATTCAGAAAAGCATCTAAAAAGAGACTGTCCGGAAAGAAATAAGAAGAAGAAGAAGTTTGAATCTAATTCTTTTAAGTCTCAAGGTAATCTCTCAGCTGATGAGTCTTTAGATGGTTATGGTAGTGTTGACGTTTTTGTAGTTTCTAAAGAAAGTGGAATGAGTGGTTGGATATTAGATTCAGGGTGTTCATACCATATGACACCTCATAAAGAATGTTTTAAGAATCTGAAATTAGAAGATCTTGGTGTTGTAAAACTAGGTGATGATAGACCATGCACCATTAAGGGACATGGGGTTATAGTTTTAAGGTTGGATAATGGAACTGAGGTTGAGTTGACCAATGTTAGGTTTGTTCCATCTTTAACCAAGAATTTAATCTTTTTAGGAACCTTTGAAAGAAAAGGTTATACCTTTTGTTTGAAAAATGGTAAGGCCATGGTTATTAAAGGGTCTATGGTCATACTTTCAGGCACTAGATGAGAGAACAACATTTATATGTTGGATTACGTGCAATGGTCGGGTTTGTTTCTGTGGCAGAGGGTAAAACTGTCAATAAGACAGAACTTTGGCGTAGAAGACTTGGTCACATGAGTGAAACAGGTCTAATGGAGTTGAAACAAAATGTGATTATAGATTTGACAAGTGTTGAGGTTGAGTCCTGTGAAAATTGTGTCTTAGGAAAGGCTAAGAGGGTTAGTTTTGCAACATGCAAACATAAGTCCAAAGCAATTTTAGATTATGTTCATGCTGATTGTTTGGGATCAACTAAGCACAAATCCTTAGATGGTGCTTCGTATTTCTTGTCAGTTATTGATGACTATTCTAGGAGAGTGTGGGTATTCATTCTCAAAAATAAGTCTGATGTGTTTGCTATGTTCAAAGATTGGGTAGTATTGGTAGAAAATCAGACTGACAAGAAGGTCAAGAAGTTAAGGACAGATAATGGTTTGGAATTTTGTAGCGGTGAGTTCAATGAATATTGCAAATTCAAAGGTATTTCAAAGGCACTTGTCTGTTCCAGGTACTCCTCAACAGAATGGGTTAGTTGAGATAATGAACAGGACGTTGTTAGATAAGGTTAGATGTATGTTGATGGCTGCTAGGATGCCAAAAGGGTTTTGAGCAAAAGCAGTAAAGACTGTAGCTTATCTGGTCAATAGATCACCATCAAGTGCTATAGGTATGATGGTTCCCATGGAAAAATGGTCAGGTGAGAAAACTGATTATAGCAATTTAAAAGTGTTTGGTTGTTTAGCTTATTCTCATGTTAGTCAAGGTAAGCTAGAACCAAGAGCGATTAAGCGTGTAATGCTTTGGTACCTTGATGGAGTAAAATGGTATAAATTGTGGAGACTTGATGAAGGGAGTCCTAAGGTAATCATAAGCAGGAATGTAATATTCAAAGACGATTTTATGTACAAAGAGGTGATTGGTAAGGCAATTGATAGTCAAGATGGTGACAAGGGAGTTCAGTTTGAGGTGGATCCATTACCTAGTGTGTATGAATAAGGGAGTACAAGTGATTCTACAAATGATGAGCACATGGGTATTTCTAGAAGTTCGGGTAATACTAGTGATAGTTATTGTTTGGCCAAAAATAGAGGGAGAAGGAAAGTATTTCCTCCTCAAAGGTTTAGGGATAATGAAAATATTTTTGCATTTGCTTTTAGTATAGCAGAAGATGAAAGTTCAGCTGAGCCATTATTCTGAGGCAATTAACTCAGTTGATAAAGAAAAATGGCTAGCTGCTATGCAGGATGAAATGGAATCCCTGCATAAGAACAAGGCTTGGAAGCTTGTTGATAAGCCCAAGGATCAAAAACTTGTGGCTTGTAAGTGGATATTCAAGATCAAAGAAGGATTTCCAGGAGAAAAGCCTAGGTACAAAGCTAGGCTGGTGGCAAAAGGTTTCACACAAAGGGCTGGAATAGATTATAACGAAATCTTTTCACCTGTTGTGAGACATGCTTCTATAAGGGTGATTCTTTCTTTAACTGTTGTTGAAGGATATGAATTGGAACTGCTTGATGTTAAAAACAACTTTCCTTCATGGAAATTTGGAAGAAAAAATTTATATGAATCAACCTCAAGGTTTTGAAGTAGAAGGGCAAAATGGTAAAGTTTGCATATTAATGAAATCATTATACGGATTGAAGCAATCTCCAAGACAATGGTATTTGAGGTTTGATCAGTATATGGTGTCAAATGGTTTTGAAAGAAGCAAGTTTGATAGTTGTATGTACTTCAAAGTGTATGAGAAAGAGAACTATGTATATCTTCTACTATATGTAGATGATATGTTAGTTGCATGTCAAATTAAACAACTAATTAGAGAGTTTGATATGAAGGAGCTTGGTGAAGCTAAAAGAATTATGGGAATGGAGATTACAATAGATAGGAGTAAAGGTTTGTTGTTCCTTACTCCAACTGCTTATATAAAAAGAGTGTTACTTAGTTAAGAGATGGCAGAAAGTAAAGCAGTTTCTACTCCACTGGCTATGCATTTTAAGCTATTTGACAAAGATTCATCCATGTCAGAATCTGATAAAGAGCTTATGCAAAGTGTTCCATATGCCAAAGTGGTGGGAAGTTTAATGTACCTGATGGTATGCACTAGGCCTGACATAGGTTATGCAGTGAGTATGGTGAGCAGATATGTGGCTAATCCTGGGAAAACTCTTTGGGAGGCTGTCAGGTGGATATTGAGATATTTGAAGGGTACAAGAGAGTTGGGTTGGTATTTGGAGAAGGTGTATTTGATAGAGATGTTATTGGCTTTGCAGATTCAGATTTGCAAAGGATTTAGACAATGGTAAGTATATGTCCGGATATGATTTTAAGGTTTGGGGCTCATTAGTGGGTTGGAAAGCATCATTGCAACATATTGTCACTCTTTTTACAACAGAAGCTGAGTATGTTGCTTTTACTGAAGTAGTAAAAGAAGCATTATGGCTTAAGGAGTTCATTTCTGAACTCAAGGGTAAAATGGTCCAAATTGTTGTGTATTGTGATAACCAAGGTGCAGTATTGTTGACCAGAAATCCAATACATCATGAGAGAACAAAGCATATTAATGTGAAGTTATATTTTATAAGAGATGTGGTAAAGTCAAAATTGTTGGAGATTGAAAGCATTGATACTAAAGACAATGCTGCAGATATGTTTACAAAAATTCTGCCTGGTTCGAAGTTTCAGTACTGTTTAGAGCTTCTAAACGTTGGCTAACTCAATCCAAAGGTGGAGATTGTTATAATAATGTTGGAACGTGTTAGCTGGTTCATACTACAGGGACTGATGATGTAACTTTCTTTGTTACTGGTTAGTTTAGATACTTAGTGTTATATGTTTGTAACACCAGGGACTATACTTGTAGATGTTAACAAATATTAGTTGTTGGTAGTTAGAACTAATTTGGGGATAAATATGTCTTAATTAGGGTTTGTATAGTCATTATGTTTCATCACTGTAATCAATTTCTTTCTAATTGCTCATCAATAATACTTGATTTTGTTTCATCTTGTTCTTAATTTCATCAAATACTTATTCAATTCACAACATATTTTTTGTTTTATCTTTTGCCTGGTACGTGCCGTAGCAAACAAAAGTTGGGTAGCACGATTACAAACACGTTTTAGTACTTTTTTTGGTTATATAACAACTATATTTCCGAGATTTTCTGTTTCATTTTATAGTAACAAATAAATTGAAAACGAGTTTGGTAAACCTAAAATGTAAAAAAGAAAAAGAAATACTAATATTAAAGGAGGCAGCCGGTTATCGAAAAGTCGGCTAGTAATAATGAATTGTACTTCATTTCTTGTAATCGGGGAAAAGAAAACGTAGGAAAAAAAGAAAAAAGGTAAAATAGAATTGAGATTGGGGAATATCGAGGAGAAATAATAATAATAATTTGTGTGTTGTGATGAATGAATGAATCCACCACCTTCTCTGCTTTCACTGGCCATTGACGCTGCTGTTTCCAATCTCCACAACATCTCAGATCTCTCTTTCCTTCCTGAACATATCCTCATCGATCTCTTCCTGGTATATGATTGTAGGTTTATATTATACATCTCGTAGTAATCATCGATCAACTTTATTCATTACCTTTTGACCTACTTGATTGATTATGTTCCTTATCTGTTACTTGTTGTTATCAACTATCTGATTGTTGCTTTTCATTCACAAGTTTATTGAAACCTAATTAATATGCCTGCCAACACCGATTTTGGGGATTTTGTTTATGCATAGTATTATTATTATTATTATTAATTGCACGGTATTGATTATTGATCATAAAACTATACGCATTTCTGTTTGTGTTTTCTCAATCAGATTTGGAGAATTAAGTTTCAGTAAATCATCCATTCATCTATCTCTTTGTTCATGCACCGGAACTAATTGTCTGATTATGATTATTCAAATCCCAATTATTCATTAGAATAGAAACACACAGATAGAAATGCCCCTGGCTTTTATGTTCAATTCTCAAATCATACAACACAAACATCCCTACAGTTCATATTTATAAGCACGATCCCCAAAATAACATTCTAAACTATGTACTCGCATATTGTATTTAAGACCGTTTTATTTCAATTTTTGATTCATACAACATAATAGCTTTTCTCTATTATCGTATTTTCTTCTGGTCAATATTAATTAAATACAACTTTCGACACTTTATAACAAGAGACAGATAAAAGCGAGCATAGCAATACGAGAAATCAAATTTAGAGGATACAAGATCAAAACTAATTGGTTAACTTGAATACTATGCACCTGTTTTCGCACATCATTTAACAATATTTGACTCTTTGCAAAATGTACTTTTTAATAAATGCAAGGTTTAAGAATCCTGTTGACTGAAAACACTACAATTAATTTATTTTAATGGTAATTAATCGTATACAAAAGTTTTCCAACAAATAAATGTCAATCCTACAGTTTTCAACTGGCATTTAAAGTGTGATTTAGATGGAACCGTACCCTAAGACTTTTTATTTTTCAGAGAACCCTCAAGGCTGGGAAACTAACCGAGAGGATTGTGAAGATTTTTATTGCAACCGGGCAGGAAGAAATCATTTCTTTGATCCAAGCACTTAATATCAAGCTTACGTTGACCCCTGTTCTACCCACTAGTAAGTTCTACTTCAATCCAATTTGCATTCTTTTAGGTCAACTGTTTTGCGGGGAGTTTGTTTATGTTTGTTTACTTAATAACCTAACGAACATGAACACTTAAACAAACGAACATGAATGTATGTATTGTTTGTTCATTTTTGTTCGTGAACATTTTATTACATTTGTTCATGTAAGTTTTTTGATTTTCGTTTGTTAATGTTTGTTTAAGTTCGTTCGTTCATTTTAAACTGTTGTCTGTTGATGTTCGTTCATTAATGTTCTATAGATAATGCTTGTTTAAGTTCGTTCGTTAACATACTTATTTTAAATTGTTTGGCCCGTTACAAGGTATATAGTTTTAATAACTTTTTAGACATAACACATTGTTTTACACATTATTTAAAACTGGTTTTTGCTTGGTTATGTTTGTTCATCTATGTTCGGTTATGTTTGTTTGTTTATGTTCATGAACCGTTTGTTTATATTGTTAGCAAACAAACATATACAAACATGAACATGCACAATATATTAACGAACGAAAACGAACAGAAAAACCTAGTTCGTTTAATTATTCATGTTCAATCGTTTGTTCGGTTAAAGTTATACGAAATAATTCATTTGGTATGTTTGCAAGCCTGCCTTTTAACATTTGAAACATGTATGACAGGGTGCTCAGACAAATTCTAAAACCGAACACTGTTGGACCTCGTTCTTTTCCTTGACTAAAAGCTTGTTAATTCGTGTACATCACAATATGTCTCAAGTTACCATTGATAAAAACGAGGTCGACATCGTGATTGCTGCGTTCAATTCTGACCTCACATCTTTCTTGGAATCTTGGAGGCCCGTTTTTTCTCGATTCCATTTAATAATCGTGCAAGATCCCGAACTCAAAGATGAACTCAAGATTCCGAAGGGCTTTGATTTTGACGCCTATATCAAATCCGACATAGAGAAGGTAATACCCCCTTCTAACACGTCCATGTTTTCCGGATACGTGTGTCGGTATTTTGGCTACCTCGTATCCAAGAAAAAGTACATAATATCAATTGATGACGATTGCACTCCCGCTAAAGACAGCAATGGTGATTTAGTAGATATAGTCACCCAACACATTATTAACCTTAAAACACCAGCAACACCTTTCTTTTTTAACACTCTTTACGACCCGTATAGGAAAGGATCCGACTTTGTTCGTGGGTACCCGTTTAGCCTACGAACCGGGGTCCCATGTGTTCTTTCATGTGGGCTTTGGCTTAATTTAGCGGACCTTGATGCACCGACTCAATCTTTAAAGCCCGAATTGAGAAATGATAGATATGTTGATGCGGTCCTGACTGTACCCAAGGGGTCATTGATGCCCATGAGTGGGGTCAACATAGCATTTGACCGTGAGGCGGTGGGGCCTGCGATTGTGCCGGCTTTGAAGCTTGCGAAAGAAGGGAAGGTTAGGTGGGAGACAATGGAGGATGTGTGGTGTGGGCTTGTGGTGAAAGTGGTGTGTGATCATTTGAAGCTGGGCGTGAAAACTGGGGTTCCGTATGTTTGGAGAAATGAACGAGGGAGTGCGATTGATAGTTTGAAGAAAGAGTGGCAAGGGGTTAAGCTGATGGAGGAATTGGTACCGTTTTTTCAGACATTGAAGTTGTCAGAAGATGCAGTTACAGTTGAGGCTTGCGTGGTGGAAATGGCTGCGGCTATTAAGAAGGGGTCACATCCCGAGCTTGCTAACGCTGCAGGTAATATGGTTGAGTGGGTGAAGATTTGGAAGGAAGTTGGGTCTCGGGTTACGGTTTGATTCGGTTTGTCTGTTATGTGTCTGAAAGTTGATAAACAGGGTCTATGAATAAGTAGTGTACTTTTATTATTTTGCTTTGTTGTTAGTGTTGAATTATATATACTTGGATGTTTTGAACCATTATATCTTTTGCTCTGTTTATCTCAGTTTGTCTCATGATAATCCTTTATATTGTTGTTTGGTTACTGAATTGTGAAATCATAATCATCCTGATGCTGAAATCTGTAAGGATCCCATTGTGTGTCCATGAGGTGATCTTAATGGCATGAGAATCTTATGTTTGTTTAAGGGGCTGTCTGATTCATGGAATCCTTTGTATATTGAGGTTTGACGTGGTGTTTACTGTTTAGTTGTAAATTTGGTAAAGGAATCGTAAAGTTTAAAAATAAAATAATAGACTAAATTACCTTCTATCATAGGTTCATGGACTATCTATGACCATATATATCATCCACATCTCGTCTCATAGCATATTATGAGTTTCTGACACTGGTTTAGGAGGTTGTTTGAATACTTGTAGATCCACTTCTGTGTTTTTGGGTGATAACTTATTATACCATCGCCAATCTATCGTCTCTCCTTCCCGTGCTAAAGTTGAATATATTAGAGTTGCTAATGATTTGCCACAATATTTTGTATACACAACTTGCGAATCCTTAACTCCAAGGTTATTTACTCAATGTCCCCATTATCTAGTATGATAATATAAATGTCATCTATCTCTCCGCTAACCAAATGCAACATGAAAACCTGATATTCATTTTGTTTCAGCAAAAAGAACAAAAAAATGGCCTAGGTAAGTTTCGGTTCATTGTGCACCATCAACCTCTCAATATGCTATCTGTGTACAGAATTTACTATTAAACATTAGTTTGCATCTTCATTTTCCTCTTGTTCAAACTTTATTTATGGTATACTAAATATTGTAAAACAATGGTAAAAAACCGGTATATAGAGAGAGAAACACCAAATGAAGGTTGGCGAAAAGAGAGAGACAAAGGGAATATGAAGAGATAAACAGCCAGTGAAAGTTGGCAAACAGAGAGAGACATATCACATAGTGATAATAACATAGCTATGATAAGAACAAATAGTGATTAGTCAGCCTACCACGTGTAAGATGTAGAAGAATTGATTTCATGAATAGTAAAATATGTGAGAGAACCCAAAGTTAATTTTTGATATATGCATAATATTAGTCCATAGCGGTTCATTGACACTCAAACAATAAATAAATATGCATTTTTAAATAAAGAATTGTATAATTATAATTTGAATAATTGGGTCGGTTCGGCTATATTCGATTTTGAATAGTGGTTTGGATAAACACCCGACCAAACAATGAAAACAAACCAATGACCAGTTTTAAAAGTTTAAACTGAACCATAAACACCCGACCATAATTGTTACATGATTACATGGATATGTGTTCAAATACCCAGCGCATCGCCCAATCACCTGTCTAGTTAATTAAAATACTACACCAAACCCAGAGTTTTTTACCAAGATGGTGTAGTTAGGAAAAATATTTACCAATTTGGTGTAGTTTTAAAACTATTTGCTAAAATGTTCTCTTATATTAATTGAATAAACCAAAATCTAAAACTAACATCTTTTAAAAATTATAATTTTTACCACTAAAAAAAATCTTTGGTTTTTGGGGTTGCAATGTTGTTCATACGGTATTGGTTTGATTCGTCAAGAACTCAAGATAAGAATACACAAATTAAGAATACACTTTTATTATTTTGTGGTTCTTATTATAAAGAAAGAATACTAAACATATATTAAAAATATTTGATTATAAAATTAATTGAAGCTATACTTTATTTTAATTTAAATAAATAGTGTATACAAGGAACTCTTTTGATACTGGAGACATTATTAACTTTCTATCAGTTATAATCTTATTACTAAAATCAATATTGAATAGTAAGTTAATGTGATGAATGATCAAAAATTGTTTGTACACTTCTAAAAAGCACCCTAAAACATAAATATATTGTATAACTTTAAAATTAATTAAAATGAATATCAAAATTTTTAAACGTTTATTTGTCTAAATATATACGCCTATGAGAGGGGGCGCTTATACCCAACTTGGTTACAAGTGGTGAAATTGAGATGATCTATTTTTATTTTTCCTTTATTCTATTTTATCTCTTAAAAAAATTTGTATAAAAACATGCACATATACATGTAGATATAGTGAATATACACATACACTTAAAAAAGAAAAAAAAACCCAATTGTTAAATTAATTCTCAAAATTATGAAGATTTATGTGCATATAAATTTTTAATCAATCTGAAGAAAACTAAATAACTAAAATTCAAAGTTGATTAATATAAAATCCAACACATTGCTAATGGGCATGACTTACCCAGCAATGTAATGCAATCATAGGCATATAAAGCCGTCTTTCTCCATTAGATTGTTTCAGAGAGTGGGGTTTTATTCGTTGTTGGTTAAAAAAAATAATAAAATCACCAATCGCCCTCCCGGAGGGATATGTGCATCTAAAAGATCTTTCATACTGTGCCCAATCCCAAAATTCGTTCTATACATATGCCCAGCAATGAGAAAAATAAATGCAATAGCTAAATGATGATGAGCCATATCAGTCAGCCATAAACTTTGGGTTTGTGGATGGAATCCCCCGAGAAGGGTTAAAATGGCAGTTCCTGCTCCTTGAGAGGTACCAAATAAATGACTACTTGAATCGGGATTTTGAGCATAAAGATTCCACTGACTTCTTCTGTCTGAATCGATATTATTCCATTCCAATTCCTTCCCGATACCTCTAAATATCGAATTGGATCCTAAATTGACGGGTTAGTGTGAGCTTATCCATGCGGTTATGCACTCTTCGAATAGGAATCCATTTTCTGAAAGATCCTGGCTTTCGTGCTTTGGTGGGTCTCCGAGATCCTTTCGATGACCTATGTTGTGTTGAAGGGATATCTATATAATCCAATCGATTGCGTAAAGCCTGCGGTAGCAGCAGAACCGGGGAAAGTATACAGAAAAGACAGTTCTTTTCTATTATATTAGTATTAATTCATATTAGATTAGTCTTAGTTAGTGATCCCGGCTTAGTGAGTCCTTTCTTCAGTGATGAACTGTTGGCGGCAGTCCTACATTTTGTCTCTGTGGACAGAGGAGAAAGGGGGCTCGGCTTCCAAAATCCATTTCGACCAATCCCTCCCAATTCACATCTTTGTTGAAAGAATTTTTTTTGTAAATCCTTAGATAAGGATTCAGAAAATACCAGATCTCCCTCTACACAAGTAAATTGTTGATAAAATTCCAAAATAGCATTTTCTTTTGACCCTATTTTTTTTATCATTCAGAAAAGACAAAAATAGTTCAGGATAGCAAACATTCTCTAGAATTTCTCTTATATTCAACCCCATTGCTGATAATAGAACTAGAATAGATAGTTTTTGTTGCCTACTCACGCGAACCCATATCCTTGCTTTTCTATCAATTTCTAATTCTAATCTTCCTCCCCAATCTGATATTATGGTGCCAGTATAGACCGAAATTCCGTTATCGTTTAATTCTGACTGGTAATAAATACCGGGACTTTGCAATATTTGATTGATCACAATTCTATAGATTCCATTTACTATAAAAGCTCCCAGAGAAGTCATTAGAAGGATCTTTCCTATCAAAATTGTTTGTTCTTGGATATACTTACGCCTATCGTTTTTCCAAATGAGTCTCGCCGATATATATAATTCAGAAGAATATGTGAGTGATTCATACACAGCATCTCTTTCCTTTATCAGGGGTTCTACCAATTGATATCTTTCCAAAAATAATTCAAAGTCAATTTCTTGATTTGTATCTTCAATTTTTGGAAACTTAGAAAGCTCCTCTGCCAAACCCTGATTAATGAACCTACAAAATCCTTCAAATTGTATCTGATTAAATCCAGGTATTGTGGACATTGCGTCTATCCCGGATTATTTTGAAATTGTAAGTTATTTATATTCATCCATATCGAATTCTAAAAAAAAAAAATACCATTTAGGCTGGCTCATCATCCATCAAATATCAAATAAAATCCTATAGATCTAGCAATGATGGAATTTCGATTCTATGAATCTTTGACTGGAATCTATGAGATAGGTGAAATAAAAATTGATACTGAACTTATTTTAAGAGATGTAACTGGAACGAAATTTATAAAACAGTCCTAGAAAAAGAATTCTATCATTTAGGCTTACTCTGCTTTGGGATTTTTTTAGAATATCAAATATCAAAACTGATTCAGTTTCTTATATTATAATGTATAATATAATGTATAACGGTATTGAAATTCTAATTTACTTGAATATAATATTGAATACCAGAAAACTATATGAATGTTGTATTTATTAACTTAACATTAACACGCGCGGATACACCTAATCTATATTTCCGTCTTTTCTATTCTTTTATTGCCCTCCTGTCCTGTCGTCAATTGACAGTATGACTTAGGGCGCAATATAATTTAAGTGGTCAAATACTATTTTGGTAAAGCACCTTGAATCCACTGGATAGTAAAGGATCTTGGATCCAACGCAGAACCCTTTGTGAATGAGAGATATAAAGACGAGAAAGACCAATGAAATCAAAACGTACTCTCCTTCTATCTCAATATATATATTTAAATGATTTGTGATATATATTAAATAAAAAAATGAAAAAACGATGAACAAATATGTGTGGAAAGTGAGAAGGCAACCTGGAGTTTTTTACCAAGGTTATTTTTATGAAATACTAATATAAATAAAGGATATTTATTTTGAGGTTATTTTTGTATAATCCATAAACGTTGGAATGTTAAAAGTCATCTGAGTAACCACTAAAAAAAATCTTTGGTTTCTGGGGTTGCAATGTTGTTCATACGGTATTGGTTTGATTCGTCAAGAACTCAAGATACTAGTACAATAACGAGTACCAACATTCACTATAGCTTACGATATCAAAAATATAATATTGTGAATATAACTGCGTTTTCAACTAAATTTATACTATAACATCAACAAAAAGATGCACAAAATTATGTATTTCGTTTTTGTATTTAAGTTAACGAATACAAGTTATAAAAATTACTTCTAAATAATATTAATTTTCTTGAACCAATGCTAATGAAAATTTATGGCTTTATATGAAACAAATAGATAGTTAACTTAATATTATTTTATTTAAAAAGATAGTTACACATATGTTGAAATTTCTTTTACGTATTCCACAGTAACCTCGAGCAATAATTGAAATTTTTGAATAAAGTTGTAAATTATGAAAAGAGGAATCGCGTTAAAATAAAATTTTAGTGGTAAAAATTATAATTTTTAAAAGATGTTAGTTTTAGATTTTGGTTTATTCAATTAATATAAGAGAGAAACACAAGTTTCAAGAAAGTATCCATTTTAGCAAATAGTTTTAAAACTACATTAAATTGGTAAATATTTTTCCTAACTACACCATCTTGGTAAAAAACTCCCAAACCCAAATACACATTCCTAATTGGAATTCAATTCAAATTAGAAATTGGATTTTATTAATTTTGAGTAGGAAACAAGTAACAAAGAGCATGTAAAAAATAACCACCGCCTCATGGTTAGAGTGTAGATTAGACCCATCAAGTTAAGCCCACTAATTATAATAATAACTAGAAACAACAAAACCGAGCAATAACCAAATACTCACTTTGTTGCCCCTCACCACTTGTTATATTCAACTTTTGCAGTGATGTAAATTCATATTTCCCTAAAGAATATGTTTGACCATAAAAGTTAAAATAAATACACAACGTCTGATGAAACGACAGGAGATCAAAATCATTGGTTTAAGTTTCTTTTTGGACATTTTTGAGCCTCAGGGTTTATAAATCTAACTATGAAGATGATTCATGATACATGAATAATAATGAAAAACTACGCTATTAATAAAAAGATCCTAACTCTACTATGACTTTTAACTGTGTGCAGGTTGTTGTTAAATGTATTTACCAAAGCAGAAAACCGAAACTTGTATCACGTTTGTAGATGGCAAGAAACACATCATCTTGCTGCAAAAATGGAATCAGAGAGGTTTTATTAACTGATATAGATTCAACACCAAGTTTCCCTCCATAATTTAAGCAACCTTTTTGTTGAATCTTTTTAATCATGCAAATGGAAAAAAAGACGAAATTGTAAAAAAGTTAACAAAAGCACGATATTTTTCAGTCTGTTATACATTCTAACTCATATTTTTGATCACTTGTTAATTTGATACTTAGTTGACAGTTTCATCTGATGACCTGCTGAATGGTGTCGTGGAGGTTAAATGCGGACATGTCAAGCCACATCCTACCAGCTGTCAGGTATGCAGCTGATGCAGCATGACACGTGATCATTTAAGTTTTTACATCCATATTACCATTCATTATGTCAAAAACCATTTTTTCGATTTTTGGTTTGGTTTAAGCCCAAACGACCCACTCATGCACACTACTAGGCACTAGACACTTGAATAATTATTGAACTTTATATTGCGATACGTTCACAAAAACAATGAATTTAGTATTCACCTGAAAACGATCATGCTCTATTAGTAGATCACACGCTATCAAATCGTCCCCAAGAAAGATGTTGCTAAGTCATTACTTCATGCAAAATTTTTTGTACTTTTCTGATGTCTTGTCACAAAGTAGATAAACCTAGTATATCACAGCCCTCATTGGCCGCTGACAATTCTTTAGCCAACATTGCATATGTATGAAAGTTAGGAATTCTGTTTTTTGATTCCATTAAACGTAAAAAACGCACACATGTATCCATGTCAGCATCTTTAGCAACCCCATCAATCAGAACTGTCCAAACAATCTCATCAGCATCCCATTCTTGATCCAACATGTTCTCAAATAACTCACCAGCTTTACCCGTGTGCCCAATTTTACACAAACCACAAATTACCGCTTTATAAGATTTAATATTAGGTTCAAAACCGTCTCCTAGCATCAAATTAAAGAACTCTAAAGCGGTTTCAATTTTCATATTCTTACAGTGAGCGGATATAAGCGAAGCATATATATTCACATCACAAGTTATTGGCTTTTCTTCCATTTTGTTAAACAAATCAACCACTTCTGTAATCTTACCTTCTTTACACAAACTCGAGATTATGATACTGTAAGTGTCAACCGTTGGTTCACACCCGTATTCTAACATTCTATCCAAAAGATTAGCAAAAGTCGACTTTTCTAAACCTTTCATCAAGACACAAAATGTTTGGTAGCTCGGTTTGCATCTCCTGATGACCATTTTTTTAAGAAGTGAAAACGCGCGATTCACTAGATTTAACGACACATAACCATCGATTAACAAAGTATACGTCACGTGATCGGGAACAATTCCTTTATTTTCCATTTCGTTTAATAATATCTCTGCTTTATCTACGCTTCCTTCCCTACATAACCCGTAAATTAGCGAACTATACGTTAATAAATTTGGCATGCAATTCTTGTTCTTAATTTCATCAAAAGTCTTGAACGCAAAATCGACATTACCGTTTCGACACAACCCGTCGATTAAAGACGTGTAGGTAATCACATTTGGGGATAATTCTTTGTCCACCATTTCCTCAAATAACTTTTGTGCTTCGCTTAATCGATTCATTTTCGATAAACACGATATTATTGGGTTATAACTTTCAACATCGGGCTTGTAATTACTCGTTTCCATCTTTTTTAACAACGAAAGTGCAGCTTCTACATCGCCTTTTTTGCAATAACCGTCTATTAAAGTCGTGAAATGGACTTTATTCGGTTTCAATCCTTGGTCAACCAGTTCACTAAAAAAAGTCAACGCTCGGTCAAGATCCCCGGTCTTACAAAACCCTGAAATAACTTCAGCATAAGACCACTCATCTGGTTTGCATCCATTTGTCTTCATCAAACTCAATAACCTAACTGCGTTATTTAAATCCCTTTGTTTGATAAATCCAAAAATTAACGTGTTATACGTAACAGCAGTCGGCAATAGGCCTACTTTCATCATTTTACTCAAAAGAACCATACCCTTTTGAGAGTTTTCCATTAGGCATAACATATTAATGATTTCATTATACGTCTCGGTATTTGGCAAATTACTATTTTGCCCCTCCATCTAATCAAAAACCATAAAAGCAGCATCAAACCTACTTATCATACCTAACTCATGTATCAAAGCATTATAACTAATTATAACTAACCGTGTTCGGAATCAAACCATCTTTTAACATCTTATGGTAAAAAACGACTGCTACTTCGGGCTGCTGCGTACGAAACAGCCCGCTTATAAGAGCCGTGTAGGTATGCACGTTTAACAAACAGCCCGTTTTCCTCATAACAATTACAAGATCAATCGCCTCCTTCACGCGCCCACTTGCACATAACACAGAAATCGGTACCGTAAACGTATAAACAGTCGGTTCAATGTTCTTATCCATCATTTCATTCAACATATCCAACCCCTCATCGACCCGACCCGCATTGCACAACCCGTTTATCAAATTCGTATACGTCGCCGAATTGGGATTACACCCTTCCTCAATCATCCGATCAAAAACGCTAAACGCAGATTCCAAATCACTAAGCCGACAATACCCAAGAATCATCGAACTGTAAGTAAACACATCCGGACACAAATCATAGTCAACCATCTGGTCAAACAACAGATTCGCCTCCGGAACCATTCCCCGTTTACACAACATGTTAATCATCGTGTTATACGTTAACAAACTCGGTCTAACATCATACCCAAGCATCCGTTGAAACACATCGCGCGCAGGTTCCACCATTTGAAACTTGGCCATTCGAATCAACAACGCGTTGCAAACGTACAAAGTATACCCGACGCCTTTATCATTAAGCTCATTTAAATAATCAACAACATCCATAATTTGTCTCTCATTTTGACACTCTTTGAGCATCAAAACCCGGATGTGCTCGGTGTCGGCTACCCGGGACTCGCTGACTAAGCGATTGAGCATGGCCTTGTAACAATTGAAATCGTGTTTGTAATAATAGGTTTTAGAGATCCAGTAAAAGAACCTAATGACTACATCTAGGTCCTTAACGGTGGTGAGGATTCTGATGACGTGAGAGTGGGTGAGTTTGTGGCTGACGTGTTTGAATTCGAGGTTTTCGAACCAGCGGGGATTGGAGGATAATAACTTGGAGACATTGGTGACTAAATTAGGGTGGTGGTGAGACTGTGATGAAAATGGAAATGATAATATAGCTGTACCGAGAGTGAAGAGAGATTTAGGGTTTAGAGGTTTTACCATGTCGTTATGATGATGATGATGATGATGGATTGGTGATGGGAATTCATTTAAGAGAGGTTATTAGCAGCAGCAGCAGGAGGTGGAGGTGGAGGTTGTGTTGATGATGAATGAATGGTGGCGTGTTTAATTGGATGCGAGAACGTGGTCGACTCAAGACCATGTCGACAGGTTGAATGCCAGATATAAATATAAACTAGCATTTTTACCCGCACGCTTCACGGTGCGTAATGTCATTCGATCATGAATAAGTTGTATTTCTACCGAACGTTACGGCCAGGCGCGTACGCGTTCGAAAGCTTAGAAATATATGCATGACAAAGTTTAGGATACATACACAATAATATCACCAACAAACATCAATATCCGATAATTCATAGAGACGACAATTGTTTAAACATCAAAAGAAAGCATACTAAAGCGTTAACAAATATGTAAACTAACAATAGCATAGATATTCTCACGCTTACTTTTCCTTTCTAAATAGGCTTTTTATTAAGCTTTATTTACGATAGGCTGATGACTACTTAATGGCTAATCCTTTGAAAATAAGAAAAAAAAAAATAGTATGATTAGGAGGTTAGGAGCGATGATCCAAACCACATGTGGGTGTAGTAAACCTTATGCATCACAGAGTTGTACCTTCCGCAAGAAAACTACTGACAATGAATAGTAAAAGTTTCTCACAAACAAAATATACAAACAATTGTTTATTATTATTCAAAATCAATGGAGAACGGTAGGAAAACAGAGCATGAAGAACAAGTGGTGAATCCATGGGAAGTATCTTCGAAAAACAAGATCGATTACGACAAACTCATCGACCAGTTCGGCTGTCAAAGGCTCGATCAATCCTTCGTTGATCGAGTTTTTCGCGTCACTTCACGCTCTCCTCACATCTTCCTCCGCCGTAACGTCTTCTTTGCTCACAGGTATTCATTTAATTACACTTTACTCTATTTTATATAAGCATTTATTATTAGGTTCATGCTGGTCTTAACAGATTATATAAATTGTGTGTGTTTTAACTCGACCGGAGCCCAACCCTCGATTAAAACTTGATTGAGCCCGAGTTTCAGCCTTGTGTGATTGTATCTGAAAATTTAATCGCTTTCGATATATATTAAACAACAGGGACTTCAATGAGATTCTGGATGCTTATGAACGCGGTGAAAAGTTCTATCTTTACACAGGCAGAGGCCCCTCTTCTGAAGCCTTGCATTTGGGCCATCTTATTCCTTTCATGTTCACCAAGTACCTACTTGTACCTATATAATAATAAGCTAAATCTTTGAATCTTAAGTAAATGAGTTTAAACTGATATGCATTGTAATATGTTGCAGGTATCTGCAGGAGGCTTTTAAGGTCCCACTTGTGATACAACTAACAGATGATGAAAAATGCATGTGGAGGAATCTTACAGTTGAAGAAAGCAAGAGACTTGCTCTTGAGAACGCGAAAGATATTATTGCTTGTGGGTTTGATGTTTCAAGGACCTTCATCTTCTCAGATTTTGATTTTGTTGGAGGGTAAGTAGCATGCATCATGATTTTGAGTTAAAACTTAATTTACTTATTCATAAATATGATTTTGTATATATACTTTGCACATAACTCAAACTCTTTTATCTTTATCTAAAATCATTGGAATCTTCTATAGTTGTATGATAGTGCATATGATAATATATTATAAGTTTATGATGTGAGGATCTTTTGTGCAGTGCCTTCTATGAGAACATGGTGAGGGTTGAAAAATGTGTCACATACAATAAGGTGATTAAATCTAGTGAAACAATTATAATCCTGATATTTTAATGTATCTAAAATGTCATTTTTTGGAGGCTTTTAATACTAACAAAGTTCTTTGATGGAGTTATGCAGGTTGTTGGCATATTCGGTTTCACCGGTGAAGATCATATTGGGAAGATCAGTTTTCCACCAGTTCAGGTCAGTATTTCCATTTTTTGGCTTATAATCTTATACATCAGTCAACTATAATTATTCATTCTCTTAACTATTAGAAAAAGTATTTTAAAAATTGTTTTTTTAAAAGGCATGTTAACATGTTTTTTTTCTGCAGGCTGTTCCATCATTTCCTAGCTCATTTCCACACCTGTTTTCTGGCAAAGATAAACTTCGCTGCTTGATTCCATGCGCAATCGATCAGGTTCAACAACCCCCCTTCTCCTCCACACACACACACACACAAAGATCGACCCGTTAATAAGTGTCAAAAATTGCCACCTTTGGTTGATTATATTATTGATGAGTTATATATATACAAACATCTGAGTTATCATTTAATCATTTAACTCAGTAGAAGTTGTTTTAAAAGATGGAAAACTTTTATACCATAAATTCGATAGTCTAATTTAAGTTTGGTTTGGTGATTGCCTCAGGATCCTTATTTCCGGATGACACGTGATGTAGCTCCTCGGTTAGGTTATAACAAGCCTGCTTTAATTGAGTCATCATTCTTTCCAGCTCTTCAGGTACATTAAGTTCATGTTGTAGCTTTTATGTTTGCAATTTGCATGCATTTATAGATTATTTATGCCAAATGTTAATGATATGATTACTTTTGTTAAATTCTTCAGGGGGTCTCAGGCAAAATGAATGCCGGTGATCCAAATTCTGCAATTTATATTACCGACTCTCCAAAGAAGATTAAGGACAAGGTGTTTTATTCATATATATTATTTTATTGTTTGATTCATTTACTAGTAATGGTAAGATGATTATATAAATGCACTTTTACAGGTAAACAAATATGCTTTCTCGGGCGGGCAAGATTCTGTTGAGAATCATAGGAAGTATGGAGCAAATCTTGAGGTATACTAATGAGTTCTGGTCAATACGAGTTAATTATTTAACGTGGGTCGGGTCGGGCTGACATATAAACACTTTGTTATCTACTTTTTATTTTATAAAACCAGTTGACAGGTTAAACATGATTAAAAAAGCTATATAATTCCAGTAATAACATAAATTTTGGTATAAAATGATTTCAAAATATTAAACGCATTTGAATACACTTTGGGCGGGCTACTTCAGTTCAACCTGTTTGATTTAAACATTGATTTTAAGCTTGTTTATCTAAGTAACCTACATATATATATATATTTTGTGTAGGTGGATATACCTTTCAAATACCTTAGTTTCTTCTTGGAGGACGATGAAGAACTTGAACATATTAGGAAGGTAAGAAAACTATTTATCAACGCCGTTATATTTTTTATAAATATACAAAATTTGTTCAACCTCATTGAAAAATAATATTCTTTTATTTACTATTTAGGAATATGGTTCGGGACGCATGCTTACAGGTGAAGTTAAGAAGAAACTAATCGATGTTTTAACAGTATTGGTGGAAAGACACCGGGCTGCAAGGGCAGCCGTGACGGATGAGGTATTTGTACATGAACTCGTGTTACTTTTTTGATAATATTGTATTAAAAAAAAATTCATTGTGTACCGTTTTGGTTTGTTGCAGATGGTTGATGCGTTCATGGCAGTTAGACCGCTTCCAAATATGTTTAACTGAAAGTATTATTGGTTTATGACATCAAGATTGTTGGAAGAATCATGCCACTTACATTCGTTTAGACAACAAACAAGCTGACAAATTCAGTATGAATCTGAGTATTGCTAGTCTTACAAATCCGGTTTTGTGGGTTCAAGGACTTGAAGTTCTATTTGTATTCTTGTAAGGAACTAGATGTGGTAAAATAGGCAGGTTGGGTAATTCTTGAATTTAGATTTTTTCAAAGTGAATTCAAATTTGAATTAGCGTCCTAAAGACAATTTTGAACTCAGTTTAAGTTCAGGCTAATTTATACGTTTATAAATAATTCGACTTCAATTATATGTCACACTGCCACAGTTTTGTTCAAACCTGAATATCGCAAGTTAACGTGTCTCAATATCTTGAGGCAACGTTTAGAAGACAAAAAACTAAAATCAAGGTTTACAAGACAGAACATCCTTCGATTGGTTCAATGAATCATCAACATAGTAAAATCAGTCACCTTGACTTATTGAGAGAACTTCAGCATAGATCGGAGATATATTTTTTCTTATAATATAACTTTTTAATTCAATATTTTTAACTTCTGAGTAACAAATTACCCATTTTGAAACAATGGATAAGAAACACACAAATGTCTGCAAACGTGACTAGTCACCTGACACATGATAGTCACAATACGAACTTCTCCACAAGTTTTTAATATTATCACCAATAACGTTTAAAAGACATCACTAGAACCAATGTTTACTAGACAAAAAAACCTTCGATTGGCTCAATGATCATAAACATAGTAAAATCAGCCACCCAAGTTTGTCTTATAAGACAACTTTCACCATACAAGGAGATCAAATCTCTCCCATTCTTCCTCTTTTTCTCCTTCTCCCCCCTTCTACTTTCACACCTAAATGGCTAAATATATGGGGAAAGCTACTAAAGAAACCGAACTGCTAAAACTTATACGCGCTGGTGGTAGAGTTGAACTATACAAACACCCGATAAAAGCATCTCAAATCATGGAAAAATACCCGAGACACTGTATAACTCGACCAGACTTTTTCAGGAACCCGTCCATTGTGGTTAAGCCCGAGTCAGTTTTGAGACCGGGCAAAGTCTTTTTCATTGTTCCTTACCATACGGTCTATCGTTTGGTTAAATCTAAAGGCTCCCGTTGCAGCCGTCACAACACACCAGATCATAATGTGGCTAGCAATAAACCAACACCTGAAAACATTCAACATAAGAAGAATGTGGACACTTCTTTCTTCCAGCAGATTGTCCCGGTTGATAATATTAAACACAAGAAACAAAGTACCCGACACGTTGTAACTAAAGATGGAGGCTATGAGTCTGATGATCAAGCTCTTGCTGCTGCTGGTTCTGGTTGTTTTCCTACACGAAAAAAAGGGTGCGGGCTAGGGGAAGTTAGCAAGGATACCAGTGCTAGTAAAGATGGTTGTTTGAAGCCTTGTTTGAAAAAGAACCGCCCGGATAAAACGCGGTTACAACATGGGCCAAGGGTAAGATTCATGTTACCAGATGAAGATGATGATGATGAGAAATGGGATACTGATTTTTCAGAGTTTTGAAAGATGGTTTGTTGTCCCTTAATGTACCCTATATATATTAATTAATCCTCATGATCTGGTTTTCTTGTTAACTACCATGGAAGGGTTGAAATCTTGGATATATTCCTTGATTGCTATCTATATATGCTAGAGATACATACACATGTAATAATGGTTTTTCTTGCATGATGAATGATGTTTGAAGTAAACTGGACTATTGAATTCACAGGCAGACTTCTTGTGAGTTAATATATAATACTCTTGCAAAGCAGGGCCGTCTCTGAAAATACAAAAAAGTGACCCAAGGCTTGAGACATGAAAACCAAAAGGCCCTAAACTGCAAACTTAAAATTTAGACAAATATGATAATAACAAAACAAAACAAAAGTTTTTATTTTGTTTTTTTTCCAGCAAAATGATCTAACTAAAATACGTAAACGAATCGTGATGCTCTTCTAACATTTTTCGAAGCAAAGCCCTCACTTAACTATCAAGTATTCAAGTATCATCTGAAAAAAGTTTTAACAAATAATAAAACTAATATCAACAAAATAACAAATATGAAATTATTTAACATCAAATGATTAAAAATTAAGTAAGTGATTAAGAGTAACTACCTATTAACATTAACATTTAACAAATAGCTTAATAACCTATTTGAAAAAGCAAAGGAAATTAATAACCTATTTCGAAGCAAAGCCCTCACTTAACTATCAAGTATTCAAGTATCATCTGAAAAAAGTTTTAACAAATAATAAAACTAATATCAACAAAATAACAAATATGAAATTATTTAACATCAAATGATTAAGAATTAAGTAAGTGATTAAGAGTAACTACCTATTACCATTAACATTTAACAAATAGCTTAATAACCTATTTGAAAAAGCAAAGGAAATTAATAACCTATTTCGAAGCAAAGCCCTCACTTAACTATCAAGTATTCAAGTATCATCTGAAAAAAGTTTTAACAAATAATAAAACTAATATCAACAAAATAACAAATATGAAATTATTTAACATCAAATGATTAAGAATTAAGTAAGTGATTAAGAGTAACTACCTATTAACATTAACATTTAACAAATAGCTTAATAACCTATTTGAAAAAGCAAAGGAAATTAAACCAATAAATCTACTATGATTTTGAGTTTTGATATGTTCATTTAAAGATTTACACCATGGATAAAGTTAGTAAATAATAACGGTAATAACATGTAATAGCCGATTGTTAAAATCCCGTTGGTCGCCGCTTGCCGAAATGTCGTCGGAACCTGGAAGTCCGATGGTCGCTGCTGCCTACGTTCAAAACCGTTGTTATGTCATTTGATTTTGTTAAATTTTAATGGAATACAGATTATTATTATTATTATTAATTTTATTATATTATCATTATTTTGTATATTATATTAGAGTTGATATATTATCTGGGCTTTGTTTTAGAGCAACTGGGCCTGCAATACATAACTGGGCCTGCAATACATATATATATATATATATATATACAACTCTCTTTTAAGAACCCATGGGTCCTCAAAGGGGAGTGGGCCTTGGGCCTGCCCTCCCCTTGGGCCGCGCCTGAGTACTATATATGAATAGTTTGATATCTCACAAGTATTTTGTTCCCCGTATATATGCTAGCAGTAAATTACTAAATTCAAAGATGCTAAAATTGAGAAAACCGTTGAGTTCGAAATTGGAGCTCAAGATGAAGAACGAGGACTCAAGACTAGTCCGGAAAACTGCATATAACATTTGCTGCAGTACGTTGAGACATTTTTGTCCATTATTTATCGCCATGTAAATTTTGAGGGAGCAAAGTTATGCCTGTTCTAAGTCAGACCTCTTGTAGTCGTCCTTGTAGATGTTTTAATGAAGTTTTATTAAAACAATATATATGTAAGAAATCAAGCCCTTACGCAGTTACGCTTTCTTGTGATATATAATGATTATTTACCCTAAACGTTAAAAGCTTTAAAATTACCCACAATCTTATTACTTTCGCTAGGCCTTCTAAGATAAACTTTTGAATATAGTTTGATAACATACGTGCAAAAATTTCGAAGACACTCATGGGCATACTTTCACCAATGCATTCATCAGTTTAGTTAGTTGTTGTGCTGTATTCCAACTAACAAATGATGCATACGCATTTCTGGATGGGGGAAAGACCCTATCTACCAACCGCATCTACTCTTTGTTGAAAGAAAGTATGGATAATTTGTTGGCAAATTGTTGAGATTTTAAAGAACAGTGTCAAATGCATTCAGAACTGATGTCTAAAGTAGTTATCAAGGAACACCAGATTCGAGAGAAGAAGTCGTTCCATAGATGACCGTTGCCATCTACATGACCCTTTTTTGTATCTTTGTGTTTCCCTGTTGCACGTTTAGAACTTGACCCTGCTTCGACACAATTAATGCTGCTTGTCTATTAAGTACATATTCTCAACGTCATCCAAAATATAATAATAATAATAATAATAATAATAATAATAATAATAATAATAATAATAATAATAATATCCTGGGAGCAATGGATCTAATCGGAAAACACCAGTCAATGACGCTGGAATCTCATCATGGTCTGTAGGTGGGAGGTGGTTAACACTTGCGATATCGTAAGACTAAGTTTATCAACAACCCAACCCAATCTAACGTTTTAATAAAAAAAACTAATTTCTCTCTCTTCCACATACACAACCCAACCTAACCAAAATTTTTACTTTTATTCACAACCCAACTAAACCCAATTATTCTAATACATTAAACATATATATTATTTATGTTTTAATTTATTATATAAAATCTATTAAAATTAAAAAAATCTATCAAGACTAATACTCCATGTATTAGTCACAGTTCCATGAATATATGTTAAAATGGGCAGATAATATCATATTATTTTTATCTTACACATACATAAAACACATAAGTTGAAAAATCAAATATCACACATACATAATGTAAGGCCCCGTTACCGGTGCCTCACTTTAACATTGGATTTACTCATAAACACAATTCTGAATATCAGAGTTATTTAAAACTTTCGCGGAAATAATACTAATAGCCAACCATTCATTACAAATATTCGTAACTTGTCTTTTTAAAACATAGTATCAAAACATCATGACAAATCTTCAGATGCCAGTCTCTTCCAATTCCTGCCATGTGTCTTCCTTATACCAATTGTCTCAGTCGATTAACCTGCGTGCATACTAAAAGTCAGCTACGCTGAATGAGTTCTAGTTACTCAGACGACATACGATACATTCACATACTTACATACGCACCCGAAGGTGCATACCTTCATGTTTACTTACATACTTACATACACACGTACTTTCATTCTTTCTTTCATACTTACATACTTTCATTCGTACATATACGTTTTAAAGAGCATTTCGCCCTATGACATTCGCCGACATTATTAGGGTCGGTTCCCTACATTCGCCGACATTATTAGGGTCGGTTCCCTACATTCGCCGACATTATTAGGGTCGGTTCCCTATTCATAATTATAACTTCTGTACGTTCATACATCACTCATACATCGTACATATATCAATCATCTCTTTAAACTATCCGTTGGCAGTACATGCAATATCCGAAGATCGTTCATGTACTATCAACATAACATACATACATCATCCATACTTTATATATATATATATATATATATATATATATATATATATATATATATATATATCAATCATATCTTTAACTACCCCCTGGTGGTACATGCAATATCCGAAGATCCTTCACGCACCGTCAAACATTCATCATACATGGACCATACAAGACATACACTTACCACTTAAGGTAAGTGTATTAACTATCACATTGAGCATGCACACAACCCCGAAAACATAACAAGGAAGTGGGGCTAGAAACTCACCTGAACTCGGCTACGTTCACCGTTTATGGTTATTCCTTTCTTGAGTTGTGCACGACTAACTGTATAACAATTACACGTATCAATTTAACTATCACTACCCATGTCGTGTTTCTAATTTAATTATTACCCCCAACAAACGGGGGTCCAGGAGCAGCGCCCCCAGTAGTGGGGTTCTAGGGGCGGCAGCCCCTAGCGGGGTCCAAGGGGCAGAGCCCCTGGCTGGGGTTAAGCTGTCAGGTCAGTTTGGAAAAATTTTATTTTCATTAACTGTCTTAACACATTTTCCATTAGGATTTTATGACAATATTTTATTGTTATCCTCTCAATCCTTTAAGGCATCTTCTCTAAATTAATAAAGTTCAAGGGCTATTTCACAGTTAAGTACATATTCTCAACGTCATCCAAAATAAAATAAAATAATAGTAATATCCTAGGAGCAATGGATCTAATCAGAAAACACCAATCAGTGACGCCGGAATCTCATCATGGTCTGTAGGTGGGAGGCGGTTAACACTTGCGATATCGTAAAAATCTTTTACCGAGGGTCAAAACGGTCAACCAAGATTTTCGGCCAAAATCCATGACGTGGCAGGGGACGACCGGATTCGTTCCTGTTTAACCAGGTCAAAAGTTTATGTATTCCGGCTTTTCTGTTTTCTTTAATCTACAATTTCCTAACAAATGATATTATACTATATATATATATTAAATAACAACTTCTTAAGGCATCTCTCACATGTACCTTATGCTTAAACGGTTGTAAGGCTTTTCAGTCTTACACGCAATGGTTGTGTGGGCTTTAAGTCTTTCTACGTATTGTGTTATCTTTACACGTATGCCGGTCTTCCATCACATAATCCAAACACACCACCGGCTCTTCAAACTTTGATTTCTCTCCACCAACACGTTTGCTGTGCGATGTTTGATCCGGTGACGACCTACTATTGATTTGATTTCTGTTGTTGCCTGGTTCAGATCCGTTAATGGATTTCTACTGTTGTCGGTGGTCCGGTTGCCAACGCCGACGAAGACATTGAGTAGGCGTTGGATACGAAAACGGTTCGTCTGTGCATATATTGTTGTTCCTCCGTGCTTCGTATTTAATCGACCTTCGATTACAGGTTATATGGGTTATTTTTGTTTTGAACTCTGATATGGACTTATTGTGTCTGAAGATGCATGATAGAAAGAGCCGGTGATTCTGATGTCTTCTTACTTTTCTCTATGGTGGTGGAGTTAGTTAAAAATGCATCTATCACAAGCACTTAATGCTTATATGGTTGTAAGGGTTTTCATACAACTGATGGTTGCTCAAATTGTTTGCATGTCAGATATCAACATGTTGGGGTTGTTTTCATTATTGTGTATTCATGTTTAAACCTTCTGTATATCATCTGATTCAATACTTTTTGTTGTTTTTATATTATCTTGCTATGCATGAATGCATCTTACTATAAAGGCTATGATGATCGGTTTAATCTATGGGTACATCGATGATCACATTTGCATAGTTGCGAGGCAATATCTGTATGGTATGGTGAACTATGCAACAATGATTTTGCAGCCATTGTGATCTCCCATTTATAGATTTGAGCCTTTATGATTGGAATTCGGCTGCTTATCGCACATAAAACATATATTAAAAAAAACTCAAAAGATAGGCAACTGTAAGACATTGCATATGGTTGGTGGATGGTTGTGCCTTTCTTGGTTAGTGGATATTTTTCTACTGATATGTTTGGTTGGAGTTTTTTTGGTACAAAGTTAATGCTTTAAAACTTGATTCGATTGTTACTGCAGTTGCTTCGGCTTTGATATGTGAAGGTATGTGGGCACTACTGGTGATTAGTTAGTCAAATATTGCTTACATAGTTTATCCATATGCAAATTACAGTGATTACCGGGTTTGCGTGTAATTTTCAATGCTCATTAGTTGCATGCAATAATGTGGACATGCGCCTATTGTAATTTCACCTCTTGAGATCATTTATGGCTATGATGATGGTTCGGAGTTTTTGACATAGCAGCGCATGCTGCAGCCGTCATATCGACCTGAGCCTCAGGGTAACACTTTAATTATGCTTTTGTTTTGTTTGTACCTTTTTAATGTTTAGTTTCCAATTACGTCATCAGATTCGCTTTTGGCTGTCATGATGCTTCCTACTTTGGTGCGGTGACTTAAGTGTTTAGTTCTCAATTACGTCATCAGGTTCATTTATGGTTGTGATGATGCTTTGCACTTTGGTGTGGTAACTGATGTGTGTCTAATGAGTGCTCTTTCTATGGGACTCACAACTAAGCTTTAAATTTAAAACGGAAACTCCTAATAACACCACACACAACTGGCAAGTGTACCGGTCACAAGTAATATAGACCTAAGAAGTCCGAGTATCGAACACAAGGACAAGCGAGAACGCCTAATGATCACTAAACCCTAGACAAAACCTTCCTAAGAATAATATTTTTAATTGGTTTTTAATAAATTAAACTACTTGACCTAAATTACTTTGACGAAGTTAATTAACTGGACTGACAGATGACATACAAAACTTTCCTAATTTTGAGCTTAATTGATAATGGAGAAAACGTCTACCTAGGTAAGAATCAAATTGACGGTCTAACAAGCTAATGGATTGAATGATCTCACGACACCAGTATCTAAAGATGACACAACTAAGGTTCGCTCAAGAAGGTTAGATCACCTCTCGGTCTCACTAACAAACCCTAACTTACACTTAATTGATTTTAAGAACAAACTGGAAACGAATGCTAAGGTGTTCTAATGCCGACTCTCCTCACGGACTCACCGACACACGACCCTAATGGAAACGAATACTACGCAACAAAGAATTGAGGAACAATTTGGTTTAAAATAAACTAGACCAACTAATCGCTCATGAACCCAAACCCGACAAGAACCGAACCCGCTCTCACGCAATCCTAATCCTAACAAGCAAAAGCTGTGAGACGAATTTATTTTCTATCACCTCTCGGTCTCTAAGAAGGTGCTTACCAGCTTAATTAATTCAATTAACAATCTCATCAAAACCCTATGGTTGTTCCTACCACAAACAAACTCTAAACACAAAGTAAAGACTTGAACATGCAACTATCAATCAAAACCAATTGAATTAATCGAAGCACGACATTATGAGATGATATAAAAAATATGGCAGCCACTAAACACAACCTAATTCATCATTAAACCAAACTTTCAATAGCAATTCAAGTCATATTAATCAAACAATCCATTTAACTCATCAAAACCAAACAATAATCATCTAACCTAGGTAGAAAAAGAAGTTTAGCCAATCATAATTTTTGGACAGCAGCAAACACTTAAAATAACAACCATATAACTCAACCAATTCATAAGCAAACTCATTCAAAAATCAATATTATCAAACACACCTCAATCCTTAACTCATTGGCAAAACAATTAACTTTAAAGATCAAAATCAATATATTTATGAACATAAACAAGAAAGCAAAGTTTATGAGTGTTACACTCTCAAGTGTGGTTGAGAAATATGATGTAAAATTGACCCCGAGCTGCTGTCCCGAGTCACCCTTTTCTGCCTTATTCTTCCCTTGGTCACAAACCTTCAAAAAAATAATTTTTCTTCTCCCTTTGTTGTCCGATCGGAACTCAAGAGAGGTTTAGGAATTTTCTTTTCTTTGTTGTTTTCTGGTTCACGGCCACTTTGACCAACACCAATTATATATTTGTTTTGTCTCCTTAAAAGATACAGCCCAAACTCTTGACTTTGCTCCCTCTTATGCCAACCAATACAATTAACAAACTTTTTTTTTTGTGTGTGAAGCTGCCGAGCGGAGGTAAGGGTAGTGGATGTTAGGGTTTTTTTATTTTTTATGTTATAATATATAATAACATGTAAGGGTTTCCACTAGTGGGCTAGGTTCGGGCTTCAACATCGTTCTTCAAGATTTGATAAAAAGGCCCTATAAGTCTTGTAAAAACTCGATCCGTTTCTCTTTTAAATCCCGTAACCTACGAAAGATAATAACTTTGTAAGATCATGTCAAAACAAGCCAAAATCATTATTTATTAGATAGTTAAGCAATAAAAAGATGATAAAGGTGCGGAAAACAAGTGTGTTTTACAACACATCAGTAACTTATGTTGCAGCCGGTGTGAACCTGAACCCTACTGTCATTACATATTTTGAGATTCGTTATATGGCTATGATGATACCTCGAATTTTGATATCATAAACATACAACCAAAGTCTATGCCACTGCCTGCATTATCACCAGATCCAAAAAACCATCATCTCGGAGCTGAATCCAATTCACTAGGTACAGTTACTTTATCCCCTTCTAATGTTGACCTAACTATATGGGCTTTTAATTTGATATCCTTAAAGTGGATTTTTATTTAAGGTCAAATTCGTTACTTTTCACAAATCAACTCCTACCAAATTTTATTTAAGGTCAAATTGGTTCATCTAAGACAACCTGGCTATTTTTCAAACCTTTTTGATGTTGACGTAGCTATATAGGATTTCAATTTTATCTTCAAAGGGTTTTTTTAGCGCAATTTGGCTATTTTTCTTAGTCAAGCAGGTAAAATTTGTTCATCCGGGATAATTATATATACATGTCATGTAACTGAGATAACATTTCTTTATAGATGCAATTCAAGGTGAAACCAAAAGATTACGAATCATGGAAGCCTACAAATCCTATAGCAAAAAATCCAGCCAGTATGGTGCTAAGGCACATATGCAAAAGCTTTTTGTAAATTGAAGAATATTTTGAATAGCAGACATAGCATATATGGTGTAACAAGTGGTCTATAAATTTTATATGCCGAAGCTTATTTAACTATTTAAAAGAAACAACCCAAACTCTCGACTTTGCTCCCTTTTATGCCGACCAAAACAACTAACAAACCATTTTTTTTTTGTGTGTGTGTGAAGCTCCAATAGGAGGTAAGGGTAGTGGGTATAAAGGGTTTTATTTTTTATTTTTTATGTAATAATATATAATAACATGTAAGGGTTTCCACTAGTGGGCTTGGGTCGGACTTCAACTTGGTTATTCAAGATTTGATCAAAAAGGCCCTTTAAGTCTTGCAAAAACTCGGTCCTTTTCTCTTTTAAAATCCGTAACCTACGAAAGATAATAAACTTTGTAAGATCATGTCAAAACAAGCCAAAATCATTATTTATTAGATAGTTAAGCAATACAAAGATGATAAAAGGTGCAGAAAACAAATGTGTTTTACAACACATCAAACATCCCCACACTTAAGACTTTTTCGTCACTGAAAAAGAAATCTACACAAGATCATAACCAAGTGAAAACAACAAACTCCCAGATTATTTAACATTATTTAAACATTAGAAACAACTCGACATATTGACCGGGATTGCCGGTATGTTTGTCCACTTTAAACCCATCCACCAACCAATCAAGCCCCCAATTGCATTAAGCGTTTTAAGTTCAATATCCACGGCTACACCTACCCCATCTCAGACAAAGAGAGCTAGAAAACTAGAGTCGAAGCAGACTGGTTCGACAAATTACCATTAGCCAAGGACTCGTTGATGGTACTAAGTAGATGCACTCGGTGAAATTTGATGGATGAATGGTCACGCGGAGGCCGTACGAGCTATTCCTAAATATTATTGGACTTTGTCCTGTAAATCCCTAATTGGATATTTATTGACTAAGAACCTCAAGCGCAATAGAGATAACCTCAGAGTCACTATCCCCTTAGCAATGCGTAAACTCTCAGCCCCGTCTGGTATGTGCAACTTTGATCTCTTTTACTATTTTTTGCATCTTTTATTCGTACTCTTTTTTTTATGCTTTTGCAAGATTTTTTTTTGCACCTAAATAAATATAACTATTTTCTAAGCTCGTAAAAAGATGGACATGTGGTGGTGTGCTGGTTTGAGTGCATCTAAGTCTTACCATCTCAAAGTTTTTAGATTATGGTAATCCTCTCTAAGCATCAAAATTCGGTTTTACCGTTTTTCAAATTATTAGATATATAAAATTCGCTAAAGAGGACTATCAAAGCTAGTTGGGCTTACCGACAATCCCAATTCAGATTGCAAACCATCTCTTTTATTATTATTATTATTATTATTATTATTATTATTATAATTATATATTTTTCAAAGGTTCTGAGAGTTTGTTAACACAACGGTAATAATATCATTTCCTGCTTAATGTAGAAGAAAAACAAATTTCAAGGGACATATATATATATATATATATATATATATATAATTTATTTTTCAAATTCAGTCGCCCCAATCACTTTCAGTTTTTGGGTCAATGGCTATCCCGTATATCTACAGGTAGATAACGAGACCAAACATATACAAGTATATGTCCCTCGAACTTAAGTAGCCGACATAATTTTAAGCGAAAGAACAAAACACACAACAGTTGCCCAGTCACTTTCAGTTTTTGGGTCAATGGCTATCTCGTATGTCTACAGGTAGATAACATGACCAAACATATACAAGTTAATGTCCCTCAAACTTAAGTGATCGACATAATTTTCAGCGAAAGAGTGCAAAAATGTTATTATTATTATTTTTTTTGTTTCTAAATATTTTTTTCTACAACTAAGTAAAATAAAATCTCATCCTCACACTTAGAACGAAATTGTCCTAGATGAGAACAAGGAAAAGAAATAAAATAAAATAAGTAGAAAACTTAAAATTTTCAAGAATAAAACAAAGAACGGGTTACTCCCCTGGTTTATATGCAGAATCTTCACCAGTTTTGTATCAATCGAATGACCGTATAGCATTTCATTCGCGGCCACAACCTCGAGAGAACCAGTTCCAAAACGCCATCAGAGCTACCATGCGCATAATTATACCTGCAATAACTCAAACTCGCTTGCATTTAGCGGCGTACAAAACAGAAAACAAAAACATAAGATTTAAACATATTTATGTGTTTTGTAATTTATTTATTTATTTTTTTTATAACTAACAAAAATAACATAAATAAAACAGATAATAAAGAGAATCATAATACACACTCTACAACTTGGGTTATCTCCCGAGTTATGCATCCAACACGTCTACGCCTCGGTGAATGAGTCAAGGTAGAACCCCTTGACTGTCTGATCAGCAACCGGCTCGCCTATGTAGTGTTTCAACCTGTAATTCTTCACCTTAAACTTCCCACTCTTATCTTATAATTCAATAGTGCCATGCGGGAATACCTCAGTGACTTTGAACGGTCCCGACCATCCGAATTTCAACTTTCCCAGGAATAATCTTAACCGGGAGTTATACAATAAAACCAGATCCTCACACTTGAACTGCTTATTACCCTTCAGCTTCCTATCATGCAGTTCCTTCATCCACTCTATATATCTAAACGATTGTGCGTACGCGTTATCTCAGAGCTCCTTTAGCTCATGCAGCTGATGGAAACGAGTGCCCTCTGCGGCAGACAAATCAAGATTAACCCTCTGGAGGGCCCATGAAGCACGTGCTTCAACTCAACAGGGAGATGACAACCTTCCCATAAATCATCTGAAATGGTGTGGAACCGGTCGGAGTTTTGTAGGATGTACGGAAGGCCCACAAAGCATCATCCAATTTATCGGACCAATCTCGATGATTCGAACCAACCATTTTATCAAGAATATATTTGATTCCTAGATTAATCAATTCCACCTGCCCATTAGTTTGTGGGTGGTAGGCGGTTGCAAGCCAATGAGTGACCCCATAGCACTGCAACGCCTTCTCCATCTGCATATTGCAAAAGTGAGTACCTCGATCGATGATCAAGGCTTTCGGGACACCAAAACAAGCAAAAAGGCTCTTAAGAAACCGGACTACATCACGTGCATCATTCGTGGGTAAAGCCTAGGCTTCAACCCACTTTGAAACATAATCGACGGCCACGAGTATGTACTTGTTCCCACGCGAAGATGGAAACGGTTCCATGAAATTAATGCCTCACACATCGAAAATCTCACAAACCTGAATAGCATTTTGGGGCATTTCATTTCACGATGAGATGTTGTCGACACGCTGGCAATGATCACAACTCCTCACAAACGCATGCGTGTCCTTAAAAATCGAAGGCCAATAAAAACCAAAATCAAACACCTTATTCGCCGTCGAACTCGCACCGTGGTGACCTCTTGTCGGTCCTACATGGCAATGGTTTAGAATCTGCCATCCATCCTTAGCATCTACATACCTCCTTATCAGCTGATCAATATCTATACGGAAAAGATACGGGGCGGGCGTCCTAGGGGTAGAACTTAACATCAATCAAGAATTTCTTCTTTTACTGGTAAGGAATCTTCGGGAGGTACCCGTCCGCAAGATAGTTCGCGAAGTCAGCGAACCATGGAAAACCTTCCTCCTGTGTTGTGACAAACATGAGACTCTCTGTCAGCAAACGGTCATCGATCCTGACCCCCCGAATCTCCTAACTCAGCTCCCTCTAGACGCGAAAGATGACCGGCCGTCACATTCTCGGTCCCCTTTTTGTCACGGATCTCAATATCAAACTCTTGAAGCAACAGGATCTATCGGATAAGACGAGTCATAACATCCTGCTTGCTGAAGAGATATCGAATAGAAACATGGTCCGTGTACACAATCGGCTTGTACAGAACCAGATAGGACCTAAATTTATCGAATTCAAACATCACAGCTAAAAGCTCTTTCTCGGTGGTGGTATAACTCTCCTGTGCACCGTTTAAGGTCCGGATAGCATAGTAAATCGGATGTAAATGTTTATCTTTCCTTTTTCCTAGAACCGCTACGACTGCGAAGTCGGTCGCGTCACACATCAACTCAAATGGAAAATACCAGTTGGGAGCAATCATGACCGGGGGCGTTAATGAGTTTGTGTTTTAAAAGATCAAACGCCTCGATACACTTCTCAGAAAAAACGAATGGAGCATCATTCTCTAGAAGTTTGGTCATGGGTCTCACGATCTTAGAGAAATCTTTGATGAAGCGGCGGTAGAACCCGACATGACCTAGAAAACTCTGTATGGATCTCACAGAAAATGGCGGGGGAAGATTAGAGATGGTCTCGACCTTCGCTCGAAATCCGATGCCCCAACAAATGCCCTCGCGTACCATGAAATGACACTTCTCCCAGTTAAGGACTAGGTTGGTGTCCACGCAGCGAACCATCATCCTCTCAAGATTAGAAAGACAATGATAAAAGAAACTCCCAAATCCAGAAAAATCATCCATGGACACCTCCATGGATTCCTCGATCATGTCATGGAAAATAGCCACCATGCATCTCTGAAATGTGGCTAGAGCATTACACAATCCGAACGACATACGTTTATAGGCAAACGTTCCGTAAGGACAGGTAAAAATGGTTTTCTCCTGGTCATCGGGAGCTATCAGAACCTGGAAATACCCAGAGAAAACATCTAAGAAGCAGTAGTACTGCTGACCTGCCAAGCGCTCCAACATCTTATTAATGAAGGGTAAAGGAAAGTGGTCTTTTCTCGTGGCATCATTCAGTCTATGGTAGTCGATGCAGACTCTCCATTCAGTCACATTCTTAGTGGGAATGAGCTCGTTCCTGTCATTGGTGACGACAATCATGCCACCCTTTTCAGAAACCACTTGAACTGGACTCACCCAAGCACTATCAGAATTGTGGAAAATGATTCTTGCATCAAGGAGTTTAATGATCTCCTTCTTCACAACCTCTTGCAATTTTGGATTAAGCCTCATTTGCGGCTGAACGACAATTTTGAAATTATCCTCCATGAGGATTTTATGTGTGTAAAACCAAGAGCTGATACCCTTAATGTCGATAATCTTCCATGCAATCGCCTCTTTGTGCTTGATGTGCTAAAATTAGTCAAATAATTATTAACTAAAATTATACTAATCTAGACACTAAGTAATACTCTAGACTCTTAAACTACTAACCTGCAAGTGTACCGGTCGACTCTAGTACAGCTAAGTAAGTCCGGATATCGAACCCACGAGACTCTATAGATTACGAAACTAGCAAATTAGAATCAACTACAAGACGCGACTATTTATTAATAATATTTGAGAGGAAATTTAATACTAATTAATTAAAACTCTAAATAATAATTAACTAATAATAATTAACTTACTAATAATTAACTAATGATTACTTGGCTATTAAACTAATTATTAAATTAATAAAACCTAACGCTAATTTATATAATAATAATAAAACATAATCATAACCTTAAGACTAATTAATTAATTAATAAACCTTAACCCTAATTAATTTAAAACTAATAAACAATTAAAAACTTAGATTAATTCAGATGACAAAGATAACTACCTAGGTTAGAATCCCTAAAGTTACGGTTATTAATTAAATGGAAAACTCAAGTTATGGAACTGTGATCATGAAATAGACCATTGACAGAAAACCCGAACATGACCCTTGAACTTCAAGAAGACGCCTATGAATTTCTAATAAGTTTTAAGACTCACCAGTTTATTAATTAAACTTCCTTATGGTTATTTAATAACTTATGTCTAAGTATCTTTATGACGAAAACCTACCTTACAGCGCGAAATTCAAAGATAGCAAAGTAGACTCAATTAACTTAATAGACTAAGCTGACAATCAAACCTAGACGGACTCCTTACGAAGAACTAAATCTAGCAATCCCGACAAGCAAAGATCTTTTAATAGCCTATCACCTTACAACTTTTTAGACTAGTAGCTCACTTTTATCTGTTTAATTGATTTTATTGTTTCTATGATTTTAATCGATATTAATCACAAACTAGTCAAGAACACATAGTAAATGACCTAACAAAACCCTATCCTATAAAACAATCACCAAGGGCAATGTGAAACAATAAATTCAAGTAAACAAAACCAAGCAATCATACGCATTAATTGAATCAAACTTAACAGTTTACTTAGAACATAAAATCCATAACGAAACGAAATCCAAACAAAATCAAACCGAACTAAGGTTCATCACGACCTAGGTAGTTTATGGAATTTAGCCTAACATCATAAAGTCTAAATCTAACAAAACAAAGTAGCAAAACATGGTAAACAAATAAGCAAACGAAAGATTAAAGGTGATAAAACCCGTAGTCTTCGCGTATATGCGTCTTGCACTTCACCACTACGATCTAAGCCTACAAGAACTTCAAGAACTCTCCAAATCAGTAGCAAAAGAGGTTTGGGGGCTGCTAAAATCGACTATAGGGTTCAGGTTATGTTTAGGTTTAAGTTAAATGTGTTTAAATACCCAAAACAAGGCCCAACATGAAGCAAAAACGAAATAAAAATCCACCCAGCAGCCCCTAGGCGTCGCGCGACGGGCCTTGGCCTCCCCGGTCGCGTGGCGCGGCGTGCTCCACCAAGGGGTCCGGTCAGACTGGCCCGGTCTGAACGGTTCTCTGTTCTGACTCCTTCCTGACGCGTTCCGGATCTCCGTTTCGGCTCGTTTTAGCTCGTTTTTCGTCCTTTTTTATCACGATCAAATCCCGGAACCTACGAAACATAAAAATGTTAGTAGTACACAAATCTTGACTAAAATTGAACAAAAACTATTAAAATATTATATAAAATATACACGGAAAAAATAAACATTTAGCATTATATCAGTGTTCTCGTAGCACCTTCAACAACTTCTCCTTCTCAACCTCCGTCAAAGCAGATGCAATAAAAACCGGTAGCTTCCTCTCTTCATCTATAAACGCATACTCCAGATGGGCAGGCAAATCCTTAAGCTCTAAGGAAGAAGAAGGACTATCGACGGAAGGTCGGTCCATCGGATCGTCTCGTACGATCCCAGCAGACACGCTAGATTCAGGGCCATGTGACTCGGTGTTGTCATACAAGGACTGATCAGTCATGGCAACCAACTCAATCTCCAGAATCTCTCTATCGAGAATCTGGGTGTCGGAGGTAGATCCTTCACAGATCTCGCTGAACACTCCCCCACATGTTTCATGATGGTATCGATGAAGTATAAGGAGTCATCACTAAACTTTGGGTGTTTCAGTAACTGTCGAACGTCAAAAGTTGACGTTCTCAACCCTAACTCTCAAAATCAACTTACCCCTCGCAGACGTCGATCAACGCCTGTGCAGTGGCAAGGAATGGTTGGCCTAAGATTAGTGGGACACTATCATCATCGTTCATGTCCAAGATGACAAAGTCCACAGGGAAAATGAACTTGTCGACATGAACAAGCATGTTCTCGACCACCCGTCGGGGGTATTTCACAGAATGATCAGCAAGTTGGAAACTCATCCTGGTATGCCTCGGCTCGCCTAAGCCCAACTTGCGATACACGAAATACGGCATGAGATTAATACTGGCACCAAGATCCGCCAGCGCATAAACTACCGTATCATCACTCAAGATGCAGGGAATCGTGAAACTCCCAGGATCGGAATCTTCTCCGGTAACTTTCTCTACAAGACTGCGGAGCAACTAGCACTCAATGGGATGGAAGAGACCTCAAATAACTTTGGTATAGAACTCTAGGTTTATAGACTCTCGCTGGTGTTCTGGGTAACTGTTGGTCCTTGGCCTGTGCTGTACTTCCTGGGCTGCGCCTCTAACGCACCTTGGCCAGAGGTGACTCCAACTGAATCTCTTCATCCACCTACTCCTATCCATCTACTGCAGGATCCTCAAAGACTCCTCTCGTCGCCTCCTGAATCACGGGCTCGCTACGTTCCCCTGCATCGCTCCTTGTCGTCACAACCTTCGCAAATCCCTTCGGGTTCTTTTCGGTATTGCTCGGAAGTGTTCCTGGCGACCTCTCATTCAGACGACTTGCTATTTCTCCCATCTACCGCTCGAGATTTTGAATTGATGCTCCCTGATTTTTCATGTATGAATCGTGCTCCTGAAATTTCTCTTGGGTCTCTTTGTGACGGGAATCCTCTCGAGTCATGAGCTGTGACAACATCTGTGTGTGCTGTGCCATCATCTCCTCTAAAGTGGACTTCTTCTTTCCGCTACTCGCTCCCTCACCAGAATCCTGGAATTGACTCTGATGCTGCTGGAAGCCGGAATGATTTCCGTTCCTTCAGTTGAAATTTTGATTGCCTCTCCACCCCGAATTATAAGAATTAAAGAATTTTTATTTCGGTTCGGATTATTAACAAAGTGTACTACCTCAACCTTGAAACCTACGGGGCACTGAACAGTACAATGCCCTCCTCTACAGATCTTGCGCAACTTAATCTTCACCTGCAAGTCCTTCACAATCTTCGCTAACACCTCAACCTGTGCCGTGAGTGTGGTATTGGTATCAACTGAATGCATGCCGCGTGATAAGGAGTCAACGGTGTTGGTGCTCATGCACTCATCCGTATCCTTCATCGTCAACAAATTACCTCCCGCTGCCGTGTAGAGTTGAGTCACGTACGTCACCCCATTATAGAACTTCTCAACAACTGCCCAATCTTACAGGCCATGGTTCGGACATAAAGCAAGTAGATTTTTGAATCTCTCCCATGCCTCGTAGAAGCTCTCGGTGTCCTCCATCTGGAAAGAATGAATTTGATTACGCAAACAAGCGGCCTCAGCCAGAGGATCGTATTTCTCAAGAAACTGGGTCTGGCGGCCCAAGTAGATATGGAGCCCCGAGGGAGGGAATCAAGCCACATACTCGCATGATCAACGAGTGAGAAAGGAAAACGCAGAGTTTGATGGCTTCTTCGGATACGCCAGCAAGATGGAAAGTATCGAAAATACGTGTAATGCGAGTGCGCTGAGAAAGCAGGTTTTCGTGGAGCAAGCCGTGAAATTGAGCAGAATGTGAGATGGTGTTCAAAATGTTTGATGGAATATGCCAATTCATGTTAACCTCGATAGCTTGTAACATCACGTTTTCTCGTTTCGGTTAACAATTAAAATCTGAGTTATTATGAGTTGGGCTTGTGTTGGGTTAAATAGATATGAGTTATGGACTTAGGTTAAAAGGAAAGAAATAAAGATCATGGGCTTAAGCCCATGACTCATCATATATAAACAATAATTACTCCATAATCCATTCACTTCACATATTCCATACACCACCCAAGACACACACTTAAGCTCTCTCTCTAGTTCTATCTTTATCTTAGCCGAACCCAAGAGGAAAACTGAGCATCAACCCGAGGTAATGATAGTATGTTATTGTATGGGCTCAAACCCGCTAGATTTAGTCGCGAAACGACGAGCCGACACCCTTAAACCATTAAAGTCACGAAATCCAGGTGGAATCGGGTATAAACCGATCAAAAGATGAGATTAGGGTCATCCTAGCTCAGATCTGGATCGACCGGATGAAAAATGGTGGAAAATAACTGAGATCTCGTTTTTTTGGCGAGATCCCGGTTTTCCGGTGATGACGACGCTGGAATGGTGGCGCCGGAAAAACATGTACGAGAATATCAGAGAATAATCTGACATTCTGACCTAACCCTAATTCGTTAGCGGGAAAATGACGAACTAGCATGTAATTCGTGAAGGAAGAATAACGAATTAGCTTAATTCGTTAAGCAATTCGTTAAGCTATTTGTCAGACAGTTCGTTATGGAGAATGACGAATGAACCCTCATTCTTTAGAAGGTACATTCATTATAAAAGGGTCATTCGTTATAAGGACCAATTCGTTATAAGATTCAGTTCGTTATAGAACCCAGTTCGTTATAAAGAGCCAGTTCGTTACAGAAGCCAGCTCATTATAAAGGTCCATTCGTTATGAGATAACGAAGGAGTTAATTCGTTAAAGAACTGGATGACGAACTGGATAACGAACTACACTTTAAAAGAATGACAGAAAGTTCCCTGTACTTGTAATAAAATGGATTAATTACAAAGAAGCCTTTGAACTTTTTTATGTTTGCATATAAAATAGTAAATTAGAATTCTAATGGAAAATGTGTTAAGACAGTTAATGGAAATAAGACAGATCGACCCCAGCCAGGGGCTCTGCCCCTTGGACCCTGCTAGGGGCTGCAGCTCCTAGAACCCCGCTGCCAGGGGCGCTGACCACAGGCCCCCGTTCATTGAGGGTTATAATTAAACTAGAAATACGACATGGGTAGTGATAGTTAATTGATACGTGTAATTGTTATACAGTTAGTCGTGCACAGCTCAAGAAAGGAATATCCATTAACGGTGAACGTAACCGAGTTCAGGTGAGTTTCTAGCCCCACTTCCTTGTTATGTTTTCGGGGCTGTGTGCATACTCGATGTGATAGTTAATAAACTTACCTTAAGTGGTAAGTGTATGCCTTGTATGATCCATGTATGAGTGAATGCCTAATGGTGCGTGAACGATCTTCGGATATTGCATGTACCGCCAGGTGGTAGTTTAAAGATATGATTACTATATATGATGTATGTATGTTATATTATATATGAATGATTGATAGTATGTGAACGATTTTCGGATATTGCACGTATTGTTAAGGGAAGTATGTAAAGAAAAGTATGGTATGGTTGCACGAAACAAAGGGACCAGACCCTAATAATATCAGTGAAGGTTGGGACCAGACCCTAATAATATCTGTGATGTTGGGGACCAGACCCTTATAATATCTGTGAGGTTATAAGGCAGAAGGCTCTTTAAGTAGTATGGATAGTTATGATGTACTACGAAGGTAAGAAAGTATGAAGAATGAATGTATGTTAGAAAGAAATGTGAACAGGTTAAGTATGAATGGTTTACATGCCTTCGGGCATGTGTGCTAATATGTGAAATAATTGTATGTTGTATGATTAACTAGAACTCACTCAGCGTAGCTGACTTTTAGTCTGCACGCAGGTGAATAGATTGCAACAGCTGGCTTGAGGGAGACACATGGCAGGATTGGAAGAGGCTGACATCTGAAGATCTGTCTTGGTGTTAGAATAAGATATTTTAAATTATGTTTATAAAGACAAGTTATGAATGTTTTGTGATGAATGTTTGAAGTTTTAATATTCCGCTAATGTTTTAATTAACTCTGATAATTGTAACTGTGTTGATGAGTAAATCCGACGTTAAAGTAGGGCTACCAGGTTCGGGGCCTTACATGGCTGGTGGAGCAATGCTAGATCTCGCGCTAGCATCGACTGGACGGGCCTGGTCGGCAACTGTCATCCTTTGTGGTGCGTCAGCCATAATCCTATCCCTAATGATGGATTCAGAAAAAATAGGACAAGAGGATGTATTACCAACAGGCGAAGAAGAACTGGAAGCCGGTCTGGTACGACGTCTGTCACGCAACTCTCCCTCTGGTTCGGAAAATCCCTCAGATTCAGGCGGTCCTGGAGATCGAGTACGTCACATACAGCTATTAAAATAAACAAAAGAAACTAAAATTAGCTAAACTATTTTAACTAACAAAGAAAGCAAAAGAAAAACAAGTAGCAAACAAGGTAGGTCCTAACTCGAGTCGTTCTCAATACGCCTCAAACCGTGTCCCCGGCAACAGCGCCAAAACCTTGATGTGTGTCTAATGAGTGCTCTTTCTATGGGACTCACTACTAAGCTTTAAATTTATAATGGAAACTCCTAATAACACCACACAGAACCGGCAAGTGTACCGGTCACAAATAGTATAGAACTAAGAAGTTCGAGTATCGAACACAAGGACACGCGAGAACGCCTAATGATCACTAAACCCTAGACAAGACATTCCTAAGAATAATATTTTTTAATTGGTTTTTAATAAATTAAACTACTTGACCAAAATTACTTCAACGAAATTAATTAACTGGACTGATGGAACTGACAGACAAAACTTTTCTAATTTAGAGACTTAACTGAAAATGGAGAAAATGTCTACCTAGGTAGGAATCAAATTGATGGTCTAACAGTTTAATGGATTGAATGATCTCGCGACGCCCGTATCTAAAGACGACACAGCTAAGGTTCGCTCAAGAAGGTTAGATCACCTCTCGGTCTCACTAACAAATCCTAACTTACACTTAATTGATTTTAAGAACAAACCGGAAATGAATGCTAATGTGTTCTAATGTCGACTCTCCTCTCGGACTCACCGACACACGAACCTAATGGAAACGAATACTACGCAACCAAGGATAGATGAACAATTTGGTTTAACATAAACTAGACCAACTAATCGCTCACGAACCCAAACTCGACAAGAACAGAACCCGCTCTCGCGCAATTCTAATCCTAACAAGTAAAAGCTATTAGACGACTTTACTTTCTATCACCTGTCGGTCTCTAAGAAGGTGCTTGCCCGCTTAATTAATCCAATTAACAATCTCATCAAAACCCTACGGTTGTTCCTACCACAAACAAACTCTAAACACAAAGTAAAGACTTGAACATGCAACTATCAATCAAAACCAATTGAATTAATCGAAGCACGACATTATGAGATGATATAAAAAATATGGCAGCCACTAAACACAACCTAATTCATCATTAAACCAAACTTTCAATAGCAATTCAAGTCATATTAATCAAACAATCCATTTAACTCATCAAAACCAAACAATAATCATCTAGCCTAGGTAGAAAAAGAAGTTTAGCCAATCATAATTTTTGAACAGCAGCAAACACTTAAAATAACAACCATAAAACTCAACCAATTCATAAGCAAACTCATTCAAAAATCAATATTATCAAACACACCTCAATCCTTAACTCATTGGCAAAACAATTAACTTTAAAGATCAAAATCAATATATTTATGAACATAAACAAGAAAGCAAAGTTTATGAGTGTTACACTCTCAAGTGTGGCTGAGAAATATGATGTAAAATTGACCCCGAGCTGCTGTCCCGAGTCACCCTTTTCTGCCTTATTCTTCCCTTGGTCACAAACTTTCAAAAAAATAATTTTTCTTCTCCCTTTGTTGTCCGATCGGAACTCAAGAGAGGTTTAGGAATTTTCTTTTCTTGGTTGTTTTCTGGTTCACGGCCACTTTGACCAACACCAATTATATATTTGTTTTGTCTCCTTAAAAGAAACAGCCCAAACTCTTGACTTTGCTCCCTCTTATGCCGACCAAAACAATTAACAAACTTTCTTTTTTTTTTTGTGTGTGAAGCTGCCGATCAGAGGTAAGGGTAGTGGGTGTTAGGTTATTTTTTTTTTTTTACTTTTTATGTTATAATATATAATAACATGTAAGGGTTTCCACTTGTTGGTTTAGGTCGGGCTTCAACTTGGTTTTTCAAAATTTGATCAAAAAGGCCCTTTAAGTTGCAAAAACTCGGTTCTTTTCTCTTTTAAAACCCGTAACCTACGAAAGATAATAAACTTTGTAAGATCTTGTCAAAACACGACAAAATCATTATTTATTAGATAGTTAAGCAATAAAATGATAATAAAAGGTGCGAAACACAAGTGTGTTTTACAACACATCAGTAACTTATGTTGCAGCCAGTGTGAACCTGAACCTTACTGTCATTACATCATTTGAGATTCGTTATATAGCTATGCTGGTACCTCTGATTTTGATATCATAGACATACAACCAAAGTCTATGCAACTGCCGGTATTAATTATCACCAGATCCAAAAACCATCATCTTGGAGGCTGAATCCAATTCACTAGGTACAGTTACTTTATCCCCTTCTAATGTTGACCTAACTATATGGGCTTTTAATTTGATATCATTCAAATGAATTTTTATTTAAGGTCAAATTCGCTATTTTTAACAAATCAACTCCTACCAAATTTTATTTGAATCAAATTGGTTCATCTAAGACAAGCTGGCTATTTTTCAAACCTTTTTGATATTGACGTAGCTATATAGGATTTCAATTTTATCTTCAAAGGATTTTTATTTGAGGGAAATTTGGCTATTTTTCTTAGTCAAGCAGGTAAAATTTGTTCATCCGGGATAATTATATATACGTGTCATGTAACTGAGATAACATTTCTTTATAGATGCAATTCAAGGTGTAACCAAAAGATTACGGATCATGGAAGCCTGCAAATCCTATAGCAAAAAATCCAGCCAGTACGGTGCTAAGGCACATATGCAAAAGCTTTTTGTATATTGAAGAATATATTGAATAGCTATATGGTGTAACAATTGATCTATAAATTTTATATGCTAAAGCTGAGTTTACTATTTATCTGACCTATAACCTAGCACAACGGGCGGGTTTCACAAACCCGCGCAACACACGGGTTATAAAACATAGTCTCTATTAATTTAAAACTCTATTTAAGTTTCTTACATAACAAATTTAATTACTTTTTTAACTCATACACAACTTTAAACTTAATAATTTTAAAATTTTAAATTATGTTTATTACTTAGACTAAAGGGCGTCTACATCGTTTTACTGTTGAAGAGCAACAGTGTTGTCGGCAAACACCACTCGGTGTTGTTGGTGCTGCCTAACGACAAAACTTTTGTGGAAATATTGTCGAAAAAATCATCACTCAAATCCTCCCCTCCCTTTAATTTTTAATTATTATTATCGAACCTAAGTTAAATTGCCACAAAAATTGTTGAAGCTCCAACGAAGTTAGGAATTGAAAGACGGTGGATTCTGATAACGTAATTGAGGAATCAAACAAGACTGTTCAAGTGGTGGTGTAAGACAGGTGGTGGCGGTGGGTGAGTTTTGTGGAAGATGGTGACGGTGGATGGGTTTACAGGAAAAAAACATTTTGTTAAATAGTATGTTTTTATAGGATTAGGTTATAATAGAAAGTATGATTTTTATAGAAAGAATAAAAAAGATTTCAGTCAATTAGTTTTGTAATTGGATGGTTGAGATTAGTTTAGAGGGGAAAATCAGTGAGAAATAGGGAGAATGATATAAAAGGAAATTACACACATTTGTTGACTTTCTTTTTCCACATGCAAGACACATGTCAATCCTACCTAATTTGGAAACGTCTATAACTTTTTTATGCGAATTTTTTTTTAAAAAATTCATTATAATAACGAGCATTTTTTATCTTTAATACGAGTACCATATTGTTATAAAAAATATAGTAGGTTTTTTTATACATTGTATTATAAGTATAGTGCTTGCCACCATCGTCCACCATCTCTGCAACAGTGGTTCCGCGCGTTAGGGTTGCGTGTGTCGCCCCCGGCAGCCGTCTTCGCAACGGTGATTATGTCGTTAGGTCGGATCAGTGTTGTGCTTATCAACGACAATTAACAGGGAACCGAAAACGGTGTAGTGGTGGTGGTGGAATAATGGTGGATGGTTTGCTATATTGGGTTGGGGGGGGGGTTGTTTCATGGGGATCTGGACGGTGGATGATAGAGAGGCGTTGAGCCGTTGATACGATTGTAAATGAGAAACAGTGAAGGGAGTGACACAGGGTTTTAACCGTGATGACCAAAATTTCCCTGCTCTTATTTTTCAACTTTGTGACATGTCAATCTATTATTAATTTTTATCCTTCCTACAAAAATTAAACTTCTTATTTAAACCAAATTCAATATTATTTTTATAAATTTATATGCCGTTTTTTATATAATATTTTAAACATACTTTATTTTTTTTTTAAATTTAATAAATATTATGTTTTTCTATCTAATTTTTTAAATGTAATTTAATGTTTTTTAAATTTAATAAATATTGTGCCATTCTTTAACATTTTAATTGTAATATTATGCTATGTTTTTTATATATTTAAAATATATATTATTATTTAATATGAAAAGAGGGAAGTGGTAAATTGATTACCGTTTTCATGATATTGTGAAAGAGAGTGGCGTGGCGTGAAGTGAAGTGAGGTAAAATGAGAAGCAAAATCACATCCAAACCCTTTAGTTTTACAATCATTCTCAATTTCTTTTTGTATCTTAATTACTTTTAAATTGTTTTATTATATAACTTTTTTTTTACTTTAGCAATACATTTTTGTTCACCCAAGGCCTCTAATGGGGTGTTTGTTTACCTCTTAATGGAATCATTCAGATGTAACCATTTGAATCGCACAGACATAAGAGTCTTTGGTTGTTTCAAAAACTGCCTCTGAATGGAAAAATAAACCTCTTATTCGGTCAATGACTTTTTGAAGCTGAATGAAAAAGGGGAACAATTGAATCATGCATCGTATTATTCTTGCCATTTTCGGCCTCACCGACGTAATTAATTAGGAAACAATGATCATTATGATACGAATTGGTTAATATAACAAACCGCCCTTAGCATCTTCGAAATATACCTAACCAGTTCATCATAATACAATTACATTCGTTTGCATGTTGTTATAACCATCTTCATCAAATCCCCTATAACTAATTACACCATCGAAACCTGCTGATTTTTGTTCTTGATCCGTGTCTGGTCGGCTTTAGTTTGATCAAATTTACCATTCATTTAACCTTGTTAGAGGTAATTGTTAGCATGTTTTGATTATGTTAGGCTATGAATTTTATACTGAGGATCATTTATCCTTGACTGTCTTATAGATAGTAGATCATTGAAATATGTATCAGGATATAAAGGATCGACAATCCTCGGTATTACTTGCTTACTAATGATTGCATTTAGTATGGTAATGTGTTAGACAGGTGTGGCAGCTTTAAGACGTACTTGTATCAATTATCCTCACAGAGCATTCTCTAGCTGGAGCATGGATCCAGGATCCTAGTTCAATGTAGCTGTTAATGGACGAACTCATGTAAAGATGGATGTTTAAATATCAACAACGGCTACAAGACTTGTTCTCCCGCTTATCTCGCTACTAGACGGCTATTGGCACGTGGTCAAAAGTCGTGGAGCGGCTAGTGGAAGACTTCCGGATAGTTAGGGAATATTGTTAGTGATATTTTCTTTTTTAATTGAGCTATGATCGAGTAGAAAAAACACATGTATGATCACACACACTAGAGCAGAAACAAGCATTCTCTCTATTCACTAGCTTACTTTGTAATCTCTATCATTTACTCCACAACGATTGTAACACCTTTTTTACCTAATCTAATCGACGGTGATAGTTTTCACCGTCCGGGGGTTTTTTGTGCCGGAGACCACGATAATCGCATACTCATCGACCAAAGGTTACCTTGTTGATCCTTGACCAAAAAGATTCAACCAACGATTACTTGATTAATCCTTGATTGATGAGATTCGACCAAAGATTACCTTGATAAGTTTTGACCGAAGTAAGACTATCTTGGTTAAGGGCTTTTTCCCTCGTGATCAAACCTTTGTGTTCACCAATATTACGATTACACGTTTGTCATTATCGAGTTAGCACCTTATCTCACTTAACAAATTTGGATACTCGATCCTTAATAGATTTATATCCAAAACAATCTGGCGCCCACAGTGGGGCAATTGGTGCTATAATCCATATTATTCCTATCATTATCAACTTTTTTATACCCGTATCACTATCAATGGCCTCTCAATCAACCTCTGCTTCATCAACCATGCCGGCTACGGTTCCTCTCTCATCAAGGGCTTTGCCACCGATGCCTCCTCCAATCATGGGAACGCAACGGCCTGCTGCTGCTGGGAGCAAGACGCAACTACCAGTCTTCCAGAGCTCAAAAACCGCTGCTTCTGCCCCACTGGTTAATACTAACAGTGATGTTTCATCTATGTTTTCGCAGGTTAAAGCATACATGGAGTAGCAGAACAAGACCAACCAGAGAATCCTCCGTGAGATAGAAGATCTCAAGAAGAACAAGAGGCCAAAAGAGGATCTCACCCCTTGATGCCAAGGATGCTGGATTTCACCAGTCCAGAATCCATGGCTTAGTTCTCACAAGGATCATCCATCCTTCAACAGGGGTCCATGGATCAACAGGCCCAAGGATCCTCGCTATTTCAGCCAAGATCATCTATCCTTCAACAGGGGTCCATGGGTCAACAGACCCAAGGATCCTCGCTATTTCATCAAGGATCATCTATCCTCCAACAAGGATCCATGGGTCTGCAGAATCAAGGATCCTCATATTATCGGCAAGAATCAGCTATCCTTCCACAAGGATCCTACAGTACCCAACCCCAAGGATCCTTCATCTCGAATCAAGGATCCTCAGGCGTCCAACATCAACGATCATCCGAAGTTCATGAAGGAGACATAATCCCCATGCAGACCATAGCCTCTAGAGGACCAACTCTTATCGCAGAATCCTCTTATCCCATCTACTCGTCGGAGATGCCAACCTTCACTCAGCAGAGAGGTAACTTGTACGATCCTTTACCCTTAGATGCTAACCGTGGTTTCATGCAGGATACAGGTATCAACCAAGCTATGGCCAACGAGCTGCAGAAGCTCAAGGATATTATATCTAGTGTTCCCAGAGTCATAAGACCAATCCCCGAGATACCTGAGGGAAGCCACAAAGTATCCAGATTTGCTCCACCCATCTGTGATGCTGAAATCCCAAAGCGGTTCCAGACTCCGAATATGAAGACTTACGACGGGACCACTGATCCTGAAGAACATGTAGCACAATATAGGGAAAGGATGGAGATCAATCCTATTATGGAGAGACTCAAAGAAGCTTTCCTTTGCAAAGGCTTTGGATCCACACTAACGGGAGCCGCGCTGAAATGGCTGCTAAGTCTTCCTCCTTTTTCAATTACTTCTTTCTCTCACTTAATTAACTTATTTAACACTCAATTTTCCTGTAGTAGGAAATTTGAGAGGTTAACCAGTGATTCATATCGTGTTGTCCAACCAAGTGATGAATCCCTCAGGGATTTCGTTACCAGGTTCGGCATGGAAGCTCTGGAAATCCCAAATCTTGACATGACTACTGCTGTTGAAGCATTCAAGATGGGAATTCAGAAGAGCTCCCCCTTTTTATGATGATTTAGTGATGACTCCATGCAGGACATTAGACGAAGTCAGAAACAGGGCATTAAGATACATCCGGTTGGAAGAAGACAGAAGGATCCAGGATCGTCTTGGGGGACAAACGAAACCAGAAAAACCCGAAAAGAATAAAGGATCCTGGAACAGGAACAACAATTCGAAGCCGTACACCAAGTTCAACAATCAGAACGTGTGGGCGGTTGAAGAAGGAGATAACGATGAAGACTACCCCTGCATCTCCGACTATTGTTTCTCTGTAGACACTCATGGCTTGATCTGTGCCATGAAGGATCTGGGAGAAAAGGCGAGGTGGCCACGAAAGAATGAGAAGACTGTCGGTTTCAAGGACAAATCTAAGTGGCGCGCTTTCCAAGAAGACTTCAGCCACACGACAGACGAGTGTATCGGCTTGAGGAGGGAAATTGGTTACCTCTTAAGCAAGGGTCACTTTAAAGAGCTCTTGGGAAGGAAAAAATCCAAGATCCAGGATCCTGAAGACCTTCCACAGAAAGCAATACCACCACCACCATATGCTCATGTGATCAACTTTGTCTCCAGAGACTACGAATTGTTTCAAGATTCTTGTGCAATAAAAGAAAATCCTGTAGTAGAATTCGAATCGGACGATGAGAGAAGACCACTCATCCCCACTACTCGAGTGACTGATCAGAGAATCTTTTTCAATTCAAGAATCCAGGATCCTCATCAGGACAAGCTGGATGTGCAGACGATCAATTTCATCTCGGGAGGTTCAGACATGTGTGGAACTTCTTTCTCTACAGCAAAAAGACTTGCCAAAGAAATCAAGATGGATAATGGAGATCGACCAATAGTGTCAACTACCTTAACAACAGACAAAAGAATATTCTTCGATGAGGAAGACAAGCTGAACATTCAGGATCCTCATCATGACGGTTTGATTATTACTTTATTTATTTCTAACCATTATGTACGCAGGATCCTAGTTGACGGTGGCAGCTCAGTCAACATTATCCAACATGATGTCCTCAAGAAGATGAACATCTCGGATTCAGAAATCATTCCTAGGACATCGGTGCTAGTCGGTTTCAGTGGTGAAACCAAGAAGACATTGGGGGACATCAACCTCCCAATTTATATCGAAGGGTTAAATTCATACCAAAAATTTTGTGTTATAGATAACATTTCCTGTTGCAATGTTATTTTAGGTAGGCCATGGCTCCATGGAATGAAGGCTGTAGCCTCAACCTATCACCAATGCATGAAGCTACCTACTCCTTGGGGTGTTGTGAAGATAGTGGGTGACCAAGCGGAGGCTAGGAACTATTATTCATCGTCAATGAAGCCAACAGCCAAGCAAACTATAGCATAGCAACTACAGCAACATCCTAGGGACGTGCTGGAAGCTCGGGAGAAAGACCTTAAAGAAGTATCATTGGACCCCGAGGATCCAGAAGTTAAGGTGTTCCTAGGATCCAGTATCCCCAGTAAGATTGAGGAGGATATAATATCCTTCTTAGGGCGAAGAAGATCTACTTTTGCCTTCAAGCACTCGGACATGATAGGTATTTCAAAAGAGGTAATCACTCATAAACTCGGCCTTGATTTATCTGTTAAACCCGCCCATCAGAAGCGAAGGAAATTCGCTCCTGAGAGGAACAAGATCATACAAGAAGAAGTTGAAAAACTTCTTAAGGCCGGTATGATCAGAGAGGTTCAATATCCTCGATGGCTAGCTAATGTGGTCGTTGTTTCAAAAAAGAATGGAAAGTGGAGGGTGTGTGTTGATTTTACCGATTTAAACAAGGCATGCCCCAAGGATCCTTTCCCACTGCCACATATAGATTCCATGGTGGATGCAACGGCAGGACATGAAATGCTTACTTTTATGGATGCTTCCTCGGGATTTCAACAAATTCAGATGGAACCATCTGATCAAGAGGATACAGCATTCATGACTCCTACCTGCATATACTGTTATATTGCTATGCCGTTTGGACTAAGAAATGCAGGGGCAACATACCAAAGACTGGTCAACATGATGTTTAAGTATCAGTTGGGTAAAACTATGGAAGTATACATAGACGATATGGTGGTGAAGTCAAAGAAAGCTGAGGATCACCTTAGACACCTCGAGGAAGCATTCAATATCCTTGACCATTATAACATGAAATTGAATCCGTCAAAATGCCATTTTGGTGTTAAGGCTGGAAAATTTCAGGGATATATAGTAACCGAAAGAGGAATTGAAGTAAGCCCCGAACAGATTAAAGCCATCCTCAATTTGAAGTCTCCTGCAAATGCAAAGGATGTACAAAGGCTCACGGGAAGAATAGCTGCTCTCAATAGGTTCATATCAAGATCCTCCGAGAAGTGCAAGGACTTCTATGACATCCTTAGGAAGAATAAGAAATTTGAATGGATGGAAAAGCATGAGGCTGCGCTTACAGCCTTGAAGGATTACTTATCCTCAGCTCCAGCTCTAATGAAGCCAGTGGATGGAGAATCCTTGTATCTGTATTTAGCTGTCTCAGGAAATGCAGTAAGTGCCGTCTTGGTAAAGGATCATGAAGGTGAAAAACATCCCGTTTACTATGTAAGTAAAAGTCTTCTAGATGTGGAAGCCAGGTATTCTCATTTAGAAAAATTAATTCTTGCACTCATTATGGCTTCTACTAAGCTAAGACATTATTTTGAAACTCATCCTATTATTTTGAGAACTAATTATCCTGTGAAGAATGTTATTAGAAAACCAAAATTATCAGGTAGAATGGCCAAGTGGGCTGTGAAGTTAAGCGCATTTGATATCCATTACGAGCCAAGAACAGCAATCAAATCTCAAGCGCTAGCGGACTTTGTGGCTGATTTCACTAGTGATCTACAAAAAGAAGCTGACTTGTAGGTCCAACAACTGGAAAAGACCAAGGATCCTTGGATACTCTTCACTGATGGAGCATCCAATGTGAGAGGAACAGGATTGGGGATCCTATTGAAATCGCCATAGAGGGATATATTACCCCAGTCCATAGCTTGTGAGTTCCAAGCAACAAACAATGAAGCAGAGTATGAGGCTCTGATCACAGGTTTGCAATTAGCCAAAAGCATGAGGATCATGTATCTTCAAGTTTATGTAGATTCTTTATTGATAACTAACCACTTTAATGGCTCGTATGCTGTTAAAGGTGAGAAACTAATGAAATATTTAGATGTTGTGAAGGAGTTATCGAAATCCTTCGAAATATTTAGTATTACACAGGTACCGAGGGAAGAAAACGCTGGGGAAGACGCCATGGCAAACTTAGCCTCATCTCTGAAGATTCATGAGAATTTGAAAATCCTAATAATCCACATTCTCTCGCCAGCAATAAGAGAACAAGAAGTTGGAGAGATAACAAATGATAAAGAAATCGTGCTCTGGGATCCTTTATCCTCAAATAACAAAGGATCATGGATCCATCCTATCAAGAACTACATTCAGACTTGAGAGATTCCAGCGACAGAAAATCCCAAATCCTTCAAACTCAAGGTATCCCAATATATTTTGTTAAATGATATGGTATATAGAAAATCTCTTGCAGGTCCATATTTGAGATGCATTGAGGATCCTGAGATCCAAGAAGTACTCAAGGATTTTCATGAAGGAGATTGCGGCAATCACACAGGCGGAAGAGCATTATTTTCCAGGATACTTAGAACTGGATATTTCTGGCCAACAATGAAGAAGAATGCAGTGGAATACTCAAGGAAATGTGATGCTTGTCAAAGACATGCAAACATCCTTCATCAGCCAGCGGAGGCTTTATACCCTATATCCTCCTCATGGCCTTTCATGAAATGGGGTATGGATATTGTAGGCAAGCTACCAAAAGCACCCGGTGGAAAAGTCTTTATGCTTGCTATGACCGACTACTTCTCCAAATGGATTGAGGCAGAAGCATTTGTACAAGTCCGAGAAAGCGAAGTAATATCTTTTATTAAACGAAATATTATAATTAGATTTGGTATTCCTGCTGAAATTGTTTGTGACAATGGTTCCCAGTTTATCGGGAATAGAACAACTAACTTTTGTGACAGTTGGGGCATCAAAATGATTACTTCCACTCCGGTTCATCCTCAAGCCAATGGTCAAGCAGAGTCTAGCAACAAGATTATCATCAACAATCTAAATAAGAAGCTAGGATCATAGAAGGGAAAATGGGCTGAAGAACTTCCTTATGTTCTTTGGGTAGACAGGACAACTCCAAAGATTGCAATAGATCAAACACCCTTTTCATTGGTGTTTGGGTCAGAAGCAGTAATTCCCACAGAAATGGTGGTTCCAACGACAAGAACGAGCATCCGTGATCCTGAAGTCAATGAAGAAATCCTTCTTGAAGACTTGGATACTATAGAAGAACTCAGAGACCTAGCCAAGATCAGGATGGCAGCATATCAACAAAGGGTAGCTGGGGCATACAACAAAAATATCAGAATCAGAAGATTTCAAGAAGGAGATCTAGTGAAGGAAAGCCTTTCAAAACACAACAAATCCGGCTGATGGGAAGCTAGCGCCCAAATAGGAAGGACCTTATCAAATTGCGTCGGAAGCAGGGAAGGGGTCATATCATTTGCTCACAATGGAAGGCAACAGGTTACCAAGAGCATGGAATGCCATCCATCTCAAGAAATATTTTTTCTGATCAGGGTCCCTTATCCCGGGATAATATTTTATCCAAAAAAGGATCTAGGATCCTTAAATCGGTAACATCTTTCTGATCAATTATTCTTTTTGAATTATTACTGTTAATTTAAGGATAATATATTCTTAACACTTTATTTTTTCCAAGTTTTGAATAACCATGCAGGATTATAATGATTCATTTCATGCTCAAGAGGTTGGCCACCTCTCCTTTGCATTTAAGGTATTATCTTGTTTCTCTTGGCCTAGCCCACGTTTGGATACGACCCCCAATGGTCATATCCCCTACGGTTTAAAGGTTTTCACATTTCTCACGATCGCCAATAGCGCACGCTATCCAATGTATAGTCCGTAGCAGCGGGACCAGTACACGCTTAGTGGCTGACAATTTCATTGTTTCCGGCTGTATGGAGGATCCTACGATTTATGGTAGACGTACCATACCACCCGTTTATAACGTTTTCATGTTATCTCATGTTTGGGCTAAATCCCGGTTTGGGCGAGTCCCCAGTTAACATCCGTATTTGAGCTTGTCTTCAGTTTGGGCTTGTCCACAGATTACACTGGCTTGTCCCCATTTGCACGGGTTTATCCCCAGATTACACGGGCTTGTCCCCAGATTACACGGGCTTGTCCCCAGTATATTATTTGGGCTTGTCCCCAGCTTAATGGGGTTGATCCCAGTTAATATTACGAATTATTTGCAGCAGATTTTCTAAGTTCCTTCTGAAGATCAAGAAACTAAGGATCCCGGATCCTAAAGCTATTCCTTTAAGGATCATTATGAGTTCAATACTTCTGGTAACTTAGATCTATCTAGACCTTCTGGTATGATCTCTGCTAATTAACTTATGTATGATATTTGTTGCAATAAATTTGGATCTTTCAGTTTAAAAGGATTATTTCCTTAAAATTGTTTTAATACTAAAAATTTTGCATGTCTTAAGGAGACTTTTTTCTAAAATTTTCCCTTTGAGGGAATTCTCTTATATAAATTTATCAACTGTTAAAGATATCTTATACTAATATTTGTTATTTAAGGATATTCTTTCATAATATTTTTTTCCCTAAGGATATTCTATCCTAATCGATTTTCATAACGATCTTTTATCCTAAAAATCTTTTACTTAAAACTATTTGTCAAACTATCAACAATGTTAATGTTATATCTAACAAATTTTTGAAAATAAACAACAAGTAAAAAGTCAAAAGATTTATATATTAATTAAAATAAGCCGCAAGGACTTATCCAAAATTCTTAACCCGGACTTCACCATGCAAAAGATGGACCATCCATCCGGGTTAAGTAAGAGTTACTAACAGTTCATAAGTGCAGGAAATTTAAAAACAGGGGCAACAAAGGCTTCATCCCCACAAACAGAGGATCCCTCCACCTTTGTCACCCCCACAGATTGTCTTAAGGATCATGGATCCTTTATCTTAAATACTATTGTTTATTACAGACCATAGAAATTGTTCATAAAAACATCATAAAAGAAAAATAAAACGGGCTTGGGCCTTGTCTTTTGTGTCCTTCATCGCCCGTTCATGCGTTTGCTTCCACCTCCACCATTGCCTCATTCCCACCATCGGCTTCATCCAGACCCTTCACACCGCTCGTCCCTGCTTCACCTGTTTCAACCATCATAGCTTCAGCCTCATCCTCGCCTCCACCCAAGTCGATCAAGGCTTGCTTCCATTCTTTGATTTCCTACGAAGACTTATCAAAGGATGGATCATTGGCCTCAGTCACCAATTTGATCCTAGCCTCGAGGACCGACTTGGCTGCCTAGACTTTCGCCTCTTCAGTAGCCCGATTGATTTCGTCCTGCATCTGGACGGCCAGGGCAGCAACGTGCTTCTCTATCTGCCTCTTCTCTTTGGTTATCTTTGAGTGGGCCTTATCCTTAGCAGCAACCATTGATCTCATCGCGGAAATGGCCTCTTCATGCTCTGCGACAGTCTTCTCATAGTGGTTTTGGGCAGAATTCATGGCCTATAAATGGAAGCAGGATAAGCTTGGGAGGATACTTGAAATATAAAAATTGACAAGAATAAAGGATCTTACAGTAGAAAACATTTCCAGAATCTGCTTTTCGGCATCAAAGGGGTTCTCTGGATCTGAACTCTTCTTTCTCTTAGATCCTGACTTTGCTAGAGTTGTGATCGGACGAGGCTCAGACGTAGGGGTTGATTTCGGAGTCTCTTTCTTGGTAAACATGCAATCGATATCCTTGAGGGAGAACTTGGAAGCAGACTTTCCTGATTCAGAGCACCTGTAAACAGCAAATGACAGATAAGTTTTCAACTCTTAACACTTTTTAATAATAAAAAATTATTACTCTTACTTGACATGATTGATTCTGAATTTGTCCTTGAAAAGCTTCAATAAATTTTGCTTGAAAAGTCCTGATTGCAGGATCCAGTGATAAAAACTTCTTCACTCTGTCTTCAACTCCTGGCAGATCAGCCAGCAAATCGAAATTTTCAACTACACAGGCAATAAAAATTATTAGTAGAAGAATAAAGTATCCTTCTAGGTTACCTAAGGATCCTAGATCCTACCCTTTGGTATCCACTTTTTGGGAAGGTTAGTTCCACCCGGAATGGAATCTCGCCTTATGAAGAAAAATTGGTTTTTCCTGAGGGTATCATTAAGGGTGACTTTGAAAATGGGAATTTCCTGGTGAGGTTTCGATTAGAAGACGAAGTGTTTGGAACCATGGGTAACAAGATTGTACAGGTATGCCAGTTCAGCTAGGCCAAACTCAACTCATTCCTCTTCGATTACCCTCTCTATTGTATGAAGGGTTCTCCATAAAATCGGCAAGGTATAACTGATTCCTGTAAGCGTGAAGAACCATTGGGTGAAATCGGGAAAATGATACTAGTAACCTATCAGAAACGGTTGGTCCAGAAAGCAAATCCAGTTTTTCGAGATACTATTGCTACGGGCAGTAGAATCAAAAGGTCGGAAAACTGTATCGGCTAGGAAGTGTGATCGGATTTCATCGATTTCCGGGTCTGTTAATTTACAGATCTCGGATGTGGGGGCTTGGAGCATACCTTGTGAATAAAGATCATCCGGGTCGAGATGATTGAAAGAAGAAGACGAAGAGGGTACATGAGTAGTCGACATGTTAAAAGAAAATAAACAAAGAGAAAGAAGGATACCTGAGAGACGCCTGGATCTATGGTTATAAGAAGATTATGATTATCGCATATATAGGCGGCGTGTAATTATGGCTTCAATTAATACACACATACACACACACACACTAGCTTTTATCCCTGTATTACGGGGTTGTTTTATATTATTCGTTTATAATATTTATATATTTTTATGGATTTTCATTTTATATATTGAGAAAGTTAATAATGTAATTAAGATTTGATAATGAAAGGGTTTACAAATAAATGGGATGTTATAACCTGTTTTAAAAGCTATATGAGTTAGGTGAGACCCTGACCCGCTTATTTTATTATTAGTTTTTTAATTACATATAATTTTTTTTTAAAAATAGGATATTAATTTTTAGTATATTTATATTTTATACGAATTTTCATATCAAATATTTGGTAAGATTAATTTTTAATGTAATTAGATGTTATAACCGGTTTAAGGGCTATCTGGGTTTGGTGAGACTCATAACCGTGAATTCGGGTCAAATGCATGTAACAATTCGGATTTTTCTCATTTAATATTTTATCCGTTACCTGACCCATTTTTTTGTTCGGGAAAAATTTATCAATAAATATCGCGTCTATTGAGTTATTATTATTTAATTATTATTTCTTTATTATAATTATTTAATATATATAATTAACTATCAAAGATACACACTTTTACACCTTAGACCTTACTTTAAGCCCTTTATGTATCCTTATCTAATCTTGAGGAACTAATTAGAAAAATCTGCTATAACCATATTAGTTAACCCGTTAACCCATTCGCCATACCCGTTTATCAAATCCATTTCGAATACCCGGACCCATTTAGCTATCTTGAACCACAATTTTTTTTCACAATCATGGAAATTGAATCATGCATTGTATTATTCTTGCCATTTTCGGCCTCACCGACGTAATTAATTAGGAAACAATGATCATTATGATACGAATTGGTTAATATAACAAACCGCCCTTAGCATCTTCGAAATATACCTAATCAGTTCATCATAATACAATTACATTCGTTTGCATGTTGTTATAACCATCTTCATCAAATCCCCTATAACTAATTACGCCATCGAAACCTGCTGATTTGTGTTCTTGATCCGTGTCTGGTCGGCTTTAGTTTGATCAAATTTACCATCCATTTAACCTTGTTAGAGGTAATTGTTAGCATGTTTTGATTATGTTAGGCTATGAATTTTATACTGAGGATCCTTTATCCTTGACTGTCTTATAGATAGTAGATCCTTGAAATATGTATCAGGATATAAAGGATCGACGATCCTCGGCATTACTTGCTTACTAATGATTGCATTTAGTATGGTAATGTGTTAGACAGGTGTGGCAGCTTTAAGACGTACTTGTATCAATTATCCTCACAGAGCATTCTCTAGCTGGAGCATGGATCCAAGATCCTAGTTCAATGTAGCTGTTAATGGACGAACTCATGTAAAGATGGATGTTTAAATATCAACAACGGCTACACGACTCATTCTCCCGCTTATCTCGCTACTGGACGGCTATTGGCACGTGGTCAAAAGTTGTGGAGCGGCTAGTGGAAGACTTCCGGATAGTTAGGGAATATTGTTAGTGATATTTTCTTATTTAATTGAGCTATGATCGAGTAGAAAAAACACATGTATGATCACACACACTAGAGCAGAAACAAGTATTCTCTCTATTCACTAGATTACTTTGTAATCTCGATCATTTACTCCACAACGATTGTAACACCTTTTTCATCTAATATAAACGACGGTGATAGTTTTTACCGTCTGGGGGTTTTTTATGCTGGAGACCACGATAATCGCATACTCATCGACCAAAGGTTACCTTGTTGATCATTGACCGAAAAGATTCAACTAACGATTACTTGATTAATCCTTGATTGATGAGATTCGACCAAAGATTACCTTGATAAGTTTTGACCGAAGTAAGACTATCTTGGTTAAGGGATTTTTCCCTCGTGATCAAACCTTTGTGTTCACCAATATTACGATTACACGTTTGTCATTATCGAGTTAGCACCTTACCTCACTTAACAAATTTGGATACTCGATCCTTAAAAGATTTATATCCAAAACAGATTCGTTTTAATGTCAGTAGCAATAGCCCTATGATCAATCGGCCAAACATTCAACGATTTGGCCGATTGATCTTGTTAGGGTTCATAGTTCAAATTGGTTATTTATCTGTCTGGTTATGTATTGTTATCGGTTTAAAAATAAAATGACACACCAGTGCGCGTGGCTGATATGTGGGTGTTAATGGTTAGGGGCTGGAGGGCGTAGGTTAGAGCCCATACCCATTTTTGCCTGTTTTATTTTTTTGAAATTCAAAAATGTATATTATTAATTCTTTTAATCATATAAATTACATTATATATATATATATATATATATATATATATATCATAATTATTTGATATTTTATTAAAATCTGCATAATAACTAGTCACTTTTCCAACCTTGGTTAAAACCATGTATACATGTGTGTGTGTGTGTGTATATATAGCAAGGTTGAAATAAGAAGTAGTTTTTTCCTAAAAAGTGTAGAAAGTGTGTTTTCACCACTGGATCTAATAAAACACACCGCATAATAAACACACCACCACTAAAATAAAACACATCGCACAAATAAACACACTTTTCATATCCACCATCAGATCAACATATCTAATGCACCAGATTACTTCTTACACTTTTTAGACACACTAAACTTATTATTTTAACCCCACCCTGTATATATATATATAATAGTTATTAAAATTGATAAATTTTTTAATAATAAGGATTTAAAAGTGATTTTAATTTAAAATATATAATTAAAGTATGTCTTGTTATTTAATATGTTAAAATAATTGCTGGTAAAATATTTTCTAAACAAATGTATTTTTATAAACAAATATTTTATGTTATTTAATACAACTATAAATAAAAAATAATACTTATAATAAAAGGATTTGTTTTGTTTTAATACTAATAATCTTTGAGAAGTGTGCCACTTCTTTACCCCGAGCTTCGTATTAAGTTGTTTGAGGGCTCTATTTCAAATAGCTTTGACAGTTGCCCTCTTATATACTTCCTCCTCCTTCTGAGAAAGTGTCTGAAAAAGACTTAAATGATCTTGAGGATTTTGAATTCACTCAAATAGAACCCCCAACTCAAGGTGTTATTGAGGAGTCATCCGGTCGGTCTAGGGAAAAACGTAAAGTTAAGGAAACACTTAATTCAAAGCTAATAGAAGTTGGGGACCATACTACTAAGGTGGCAAAGATGTTGACTGAAAAAAACAATCTCTATAATGACATGGATGCATGCATGAAGAAGTTGGAGACATTGGAAAGGGGAGATCTTGATTCCAAATATCAAACGACGCTTTTGCTTTTTGGGGAAAGTGCTGATCTGAGGAAAGTGTGTTTACGACTTCAGCCACACGTTTGTGAACTATAGGTTAAGAATGCATGATCGAAGTATGGACTGTTTTAATTTAAGTGTCATGGATAGCCTTTTTTTGTATGTATTTGTGGATTTTATGTTATGTATGATTCTCTTTGGATGTTATGTTGTCTAGGGTTATGCTATGTAGGATTTTATTTGGATGTTATGTTATGTAGGATTTTATTTGGATGTTATGTTATGTAGGATTTTCTTTGGATGCTATGTTATGAAGGATTTTGTAATGTGATGTTGATGTGGATGTTATATTAGGATTATTTGGATGTTATCTTATGAATTTTGTGCAAATGTTGGTAATTTTTATGACATGTTGCTTATGGATTCGGACGATGATATTATAGTGTTCATATTCCTTTGTTGGCATTGTCTAGGGTTAGCCTCAAGAAAATTTGAAAGAATAAGAGACCTGAATTCGACATTGACTGGTCATGCATACATGCAAGAATTGTTGCATAGATCTTCTGCACAATGTTACGATATGATGAGTCTTTCACGTGATGCATTTGACTATTGTGCAATCAATTTAATAAAAGATACTGGTTTGAAATTAGTAGGTCAATAAGTTCGGAAGAAAAGGTGGCTATGGTTTTGATTGTTATAGGACATAATGAGCGTTTTTGAGTGGTTAAACGACGGTTTCAACACTAAAAAAACGATTAATAGATGTTTCATGAATCCTAAATGCAATGATGAAATCCACAAGAAATTATAATCCCAATGTCTTCTAATGAATTCGCAAATACCTTAGAACGACATAGAAAGCTAAAAACAAATATTTCCTGGAGCAATAGGTGCGTTAGATGGAACTTTTATACATGCAGTCGTGCCCGCTGATCAACAAACTCATTATAGGGGAAGAGGAAAAGGTGAATGTTTTCAAATTATCTTAGCAACTTGTGATTTCAATATGATATTCACATTTGTATGGGCCGGATGGGAGGGCATTGCACATGATTCACGAGTTTTAAAAGAAGTTGCATTTAACCCAAATTCTGGCTCCCCCCCCCCCCCCACCAGGTTATTAATCATTCTTCAACTTATATTATTACATACACTATATTTTATTGGTAATAGTTTTGATTCCAAGGTTATAGATAAATACTCCCTTTGCGACGCTGCGTACACAAACACTCGTGGATTTATGGCACCCTATCGTAATACAAGGTATTGGTGCCACACCCCAACTAGGGCCTAGGCGTGTGACCAATAGTTGGTACCTGTTTTGTAAATTTATCAGAGTTTGCGTGTTATATATCGGAAGTCTTTATTTTAAAATAAAATATTAATATATTTTGAAACCTTTATTTATAATAAAATATTAATTTAGTTGAAAGGCTTCTCGGATAATAAATACCCGAGTGTTTGATTTATAAACCTTGTTTGATTTTACAAATCATGTTTAAATATAGTTTACAATATTTTAATGATTAAAAACTGAGTCATCTTGTAACATCCCGAATTTTCAAATAATAATATTCTACATATTATTTCTTAGAGTGGAAAATTTACTTGAGTGAATAGATAAATACTAAAACGGTAAAAAGGGAAAGATAAGGAGGTTAATTAAAGATGATTAATCATGGACTAAAAAGGAAATATGGGCCTTAGGTCCATGAGCTTAAGGGAGTATAAATACCCCTTAAACCCTAAATTTTTCCATTTTCATCCATCTTATCCATTTTACACCACAAAAACACACACAACTTTCCAATTTCGGCCGCCGCCTAGAGTGAGAAACCAAGATCAAAACCAAACCTTTTATTAATAGATCCTTGGGATACAAGCTAGATACAAGATCAATACTTCATAACAAACTAGTCGTGACCCTATTAATGTCTAAAGGTATGTTCTTTATGATTAAAGGTTACGTTTTTGTGAACGGTTTGCTATGAAACTTGACCCTAGAGTAGATTGGGTCTAGATGCTTCATAAAACTGCAAACTTGATGATTAAAATGAACCTAATGGTCTAATGATAGTATACGGCTCAAGGATGAACCCTAGATCTAGCCTAGAACGTTTTTAACTTATAAAGGTCCAAACTTTATGCCTAAAACGAACTAGATCTTGATGAAGGACTAACGGGTGTAAAACGATTATGGGTAGTGATAATAAAAGGGTTAAAAGTCATGATTTGAGCCCTAGAACAAATCGGCTGGGCAAGGTGGGATCATAGGATAGAATAAAACAAGTCAAACGTGGGGTTTTCGGCCAACCATGAAGATCCTTGGTCAAACCTTGAGGCTCTCGGCCAGCCGGACAGTCAACAAAGGTTCTCGACCATGTGGTTCTCGGCCATGTGGTTCTCGGTCATGATGTTCTTGGCCGAAAACGAGGTTCTCGGTCAAACTTGGATTTCGGTCAAGACCATGGTTCTCGGTCGGGTTGAGTTCTCTGCCAAGAGTTCTCGGCTGACTAGTCCACTATTGGGTTTTGGGTTTGCGTCTAGTTGGGCCCAGATAGTTAACAAGCTGGCCCATTATCCAAAGTATAAAACAAGCCCAATTTAGATAGATGTTGGGTTAACTAAATACCAACTCAAATAATTGTACGGTTAATTAACAAAGATATATATTTAACAGTTAGCCGTGCTCAATTAAAGAAGGGGATTACGATTAACGGCGAGCGCAACAAGACCCAGGTGAGTTTATAGCCCCATTTCCTTGCTGGTAAGCGTATGCCTTGTATGATTTATGTATAAACGAATGCTTGACGATGCATGAACGATTTTCGGATATTGCATGTGCCGTCAAGGGATAGTATAAAGATATGATTGACATATATATGATGTATAGATGATGTATGCCTTATATGATTTATGTATAAATGAATGCTTGACGATGCTTGAACGATCTTCGGATATTGCATGTGCCGTCAACGGATAGTATAAAGATATGAATGACATATATATGATGTATAGATGATGTTTGGACGTATGAATGTTTTAATTATGAATGTATAGAAAGGTACGAAATGTATAGATAGAACGAGGGAACCGACCCTAATAATGTCGGCGAATGTAGGGGACCGACCCTAATAATGTCGGCTAATGTAGGGAACCGACCCTAATAATGTCGGCGAATGTAGGAACCGACCCTAATAATGTCGGCGAATGTAGGGAACCGACCCTAATAATGTCGGCGAATGTAGGGGACCGACCCTAATAATGTCGGCGAATGTAGGGTACCGACCCTAATAATGTTGGCGAATGTAGGGAACCGACCCTAATAATATCGGCGAAGGTTATAGGGCGTTAGACTCTTTAAAAATGTATGTGTATGAATAAAAGTATGTATGTTAATATGAAAGAAAGAATGAAAGTACGTAAGTATGTAAGTATGTAAGATAATAGGAAGGTATGTACCTTCGAGTGCATATGTAGATATGAGAATGAATCATACGTTGTCTGATTAACTAGAACTCACTCAGCGTAGCTGACTTTTAGTATGCACGCAGGCTAATCGACTGAGGCAGCTGACTTTTAGAACTCACTCAGCGTAGCTGACTTTTAGCTGATTTTAGAACTGCGTTTATGAGTAAATCCAACACCAAAGTAGGGCTACCGGTAACGGGGCCTTACACATCTATACCTTGCGAGTACCTAACTCCATGAATGACTATTTTCCCTTGCTACATGTGCTAATCTATTTCCCTGAAATATGGGGGAAGATACGTCTGCGATATGCTGGTGAATCGTTGACTCTAAAAACATTTAATAAATCTTTCTTTAACTAACAATATAGTATTCTTGAACAATCTCAGCAGAAACGTATCTTATTTCTGGGATTTGTACCATTTTTCATACACACACAATTTCGGTTCTCCGGGAACTGTTGCCATTGGAGAACTTTTATTATGATCTCTAGTCTGCGGCCACGTAGCCTTGATTGATAGACTAGACAAATTATGTTTGGATCCAGACACATGTGTACTCGGTCTGAGTTGGTTTTATTTTCTATCTTGTAAATTAGGGATCACGTAATCCATTAAATCTTTCGGTTAAGATCACGTAATCTCATAAAATATTTGACTGACTTTGTTAAGATAAACAGCCCATTTATCTTGACTAATTTGAAGAGGTTTAACGTATGCACCTGTGATTGTTTGTTCCGATTGATGTTGTGATCTCATTTTAAAACATTTATGAATGATTGATGATTAATCTATAAACAAATAGGTTTAAAAATACTCGGATCGTCTTTTGATCCGGCTACAGACCTTTAGAATGGTTTTGATAGCTTTAAACCTTGACTGATCATTTGGTTGAATAAAATATTTAGATTTGAAGCCTTTCTCTTTATTTGCAAATCATGTATTGAAATTCTTCTTTATGAAGAAACATCTATAATAGGTTTTTTTTTCACGAATAAACTTCATTGTTCTATAACCTTTGTTTACAACTTCTTATGTTTCTTACTCATGAAGAAACACCATTACCCTTTGTAGGTAAAAGCTTATCGTTCTTAAATATAAAAATATTATACTTTAACTATATCCTTATGTATATAAAATTCTATATCTTAATTTTTAAAGAAACATTAGTTTTACTTAACCTTTATAAATATTGATCAAGGTCTAGGGCTCTAGGCTATACCCCTGACTAGGGTCCAAGTCATTAAATATAATAAAATAATAACTTAGGTAGAAGCCCTACCTTACACGGGTATTCGGAGTTAATATCCCTAAGCGTGTATGGGAGCTTAAATCGTCGTAACTTTGAGGCTTGGTACATACTTCGATGCCCGGCACGCAAAACGAGGCGACGTATGGTGGTCGCTGATTCGTGCACGTGCTTCGAGATAAAATTTCGGGTTACTTTTGGGGCACGAACTTTGAGGATTCATTAGTCAAGAGCACGGATTACGAGATACCGATCAAAGGGTCGAGGGCAAGGAAAACGAGGTAGAGAGAGAAAGTATACTAGATAAAGAAAGTGATTTGGTGTGAAGGAGAAAGCACCGGGACTCCCCTTTAAATAGGCTGATTTTGCATCCCATCGCGTATCGCGATGGCGTTCTCAAAAAGGTCATCGTGTTTTGCGATGACTCATAATATTCAGAAAGTGCCATGTGTCGCCACGTGGTGGACACGCACCATCGGTAGTATATCCGGGTCATCGCGTATCACGATTGTAAGGCCCCGTTACCGGTGCCCTACTTTGGACGTTGGATTTACTCATAAACACAGTTCTAAATATCATAGTTAATTAAAACTTTACGCGGAATATAAACTTTCATAGCATTACTATAATAATTCATAACATGTCTTGAAACATTCATCTTGTCTTTCAAAATCAAAACATTAATTATAAAACATAACAAGTCTTCAGATGCCAGGATTTTATTCTTCTACCATGTGTCCCGCTCACGCCAGCTGTCGCATTCTACTCACCTGCGTGAGTAGGATATTATCAGGGTTTGATCCCTTTCTTCTCTATCTAAGATATTATTAGGGTCTGATCCCTTACTTCTTCATCTTCGTACATAATGCCTTCACATACTCGTAATGAATTAGGGTTAGGTCAGACCTCGTACACACATTCTCTTGCGCCGCCGATCTCGCTTGTTTCACCACCGTTTTCACCGTTTTTCCTCCCGATCGATCCAGATCTGAGCTAGGGGGACCCCTAAGCTCATCTTTTGATCGGTTTATACCCGATTCCGCCGAATCTCGTGACTTTAATGGTTTAAGGTGTCGGCTCATCGTTTCGCGACTAGATCTAGCGGGTGTGGGGCTATGCAATATCATACTATCATTACCTCGGGTTGATGCTTAGGTTTCTTGGTGATTACGGCTAAAGAGAGAAAGTAGGATGAGAGAGAGCTAAGTGTGTGTTTTTGATGGTTTATGTAATGGATGAGAATGAATTAATAATTGGCTAATTATGGTATTTATATCATGGGTCATGGGCTCAAGCCCATGGTCTTTTCCTCCTTCTTTATTAACCCAAGTCCATTACCCATTTTACTTAACCCAACACTAGCCCGACTCATAATAACTCATATTTCTATTTTATTAACCGAAACGAGAAAATGGGATGTTACAAGTCTTCCCTCCTTAAAGAGGTTTCGTTGCCGAAACCTAACTATTACATAAACAAATTCGGGTAAAAGTTGCGCATCTCATCCTCAGCTTCCCATGTAGCATCCGATCCTTTACGATGCTTCCATATCACTTTCACTAAGGGTATAATATTGTGACGGAGTTGCTTTTCCTTGCGATCAACAATCTTTATCGGTTGCTCGATGTAGTTCAGCTGTTCAAGAACCTCAATGTCCATTAATGGCACATGAGATGCGTCATCTGCCTGACTAAAAGTTAGCTACGCTAAGTGAGTTCTGGTTAGTTATACATCATACAATACATATACTTACCTTCAATCATGCATCCGAAGATACATAATAATTACTTACTAATTTACTTTCATTAAATAATTTCATACATGCATTCATAATTTAGTATTTTCATACTATATAAGTACTGTCCATTCTATCTAAGATATTATTAGGGTCTGATCCCTCTTCCTTTGTCTATCTCAGATATTACTAGGGTCTGATCTCTTTCTTGTCTATCTCAGATATTATTAGGGTCTGATCCCTCTTTCTTCTTTCTTCCTTATCTCAGATATTATTAGGGTATGATCCCTTACTTCTTCATCTTCGTACATAATGTCTTCACATACTCATAACGTACATATACTTTCTTTAATCATTCATATATGTCCATATGTTGTACATATATATATATATATATCACACACATCCATCTTTCATATACATACCTCCCTTGTCGATACGTGCAATATCCGAAGATCGTTCACGTACCGACAAGATTTCAATCACGTTTTTCAACAGAATATAAATAACATAATTCATACATGGCATACACTTACCATTTACGGTAAGCGTATTAACTATCACATTGAGTATGCACACAGCCCCGAAAACATAAAAAGGAAATGGGGCTAGAAACTCACCTGAAGTCGGTTACGTTCACCGTTAATGGTTATCCTTTTCTTTAGTTGCGCATGGCTAACTGTATAACAATTACGCGTATTAATTAATATCACTATCCATATCGTATTTCTAGTTTAATTATAACCCTAGACGAACGGGGGTCCAGGGGTAGCGCCCCTGGCAGCGAGGTTCTTGAGGCGGCAGTTCCTAGCGGGGTCTAAGGGGCAGAGCCCCTGGCTGGGGTTAATGAAAAATTTTATTTTCATTAACTATCTTAACACATTTTTCATTAGAATTTTAAATTATTATTTAATTTGTTAACTTAAGAGTTCGAGGGCTTCTTTGTAATTAAATAATTCTTTTCTAAGTCCAGGGACCATTCTGTCATTTTATTAAACTTCTAGTTCGTTACCCAGTTCTTAATGAATTGGGTTCATAACGAATGAACCCATAACGAACTAATTATTATAACGAATCTGTCTTCATAACGAAATGGACCTTATAACGAATTTGGACTTATTCGTTTGGTCTGGTTAAAGAATTAAACTTCATAGCGAATTGAACCTTTTGTAACGAACCAGTCCTCATAACGAATTAGAACTTATAACGAACTGATCATCATAACGAATTGGACTTAACGAACCGGGGCTAGTTCGTCATTCATTAATTAACGAATCAATTCACGAATCAAGGCTAGTTCGTTAAGTCTCCGTTAACGAATCAAGGCTAGTTCGTTAAGCCTCCGTTAACGAATTAGGGTTAGGTCAGACCTCGTACACACATTCTCCTGCGCCGCCTGTTCGGCGCCGCCGATCTCGCTTGTTTCACCACCGTTTTCACCGTATTTTGTCCCGTTCGATCCAGATCAAAGCTAGGGTGACCCCTAAGCTGATCTTTTGATCAGTTTATACCCGATTCCCCCGAATCTCATGACTTTAACAGTTTAAGGTGTCGGCTCATCGTTTCGCGACTAGATCTAGCGGGTGTGGGGCTATGCAATATCATACTATCATTACCTCGGGTTGATGCTTAGGTTTCTTGGTGATTACGGCTAAAGAGAGAAAGTAGGATGAGAGAGAGCTAAGTGTGTGTTTTTGATGGTTTATGTAATGGATGAGAATGAATTAATAATTGGCTAATTATGGTATTTATATCATGGGTCATGGGCTCAAGCCCATGGTCTTTTCCTCCTTCTTTATTAACCCAAGTCCATTACCCATTTTACTTAACCCAACACTAGCCCGACTCATAATAACTCATATTTCTATTTTATTAACCGAAACGAGAAAACGGGATGTTACAAGTCTTCCCTCCTTAAATAGGTTTCGTCCCCGAAACCTAACTATTACATAAACAAATTTGGGTAAAAGTTGCGCATCTCATCCTCAGCTTCCCATGTAGCATCCGATCCTTTACGATGCTTCCATATCAGTTTCACTAAGGGTATAACCTTGTGACGGAGTTGCTTTTCCTTGCGATCAACAATCTTTATCGGTTGCTCGATGTAGTTCAGCTGTTCATGAACCTCAATGTCCATTAATGGCACATGAGACGCGTCATCTGCCAGACATTTCCTCAGATGAGAAACATGGAATGTTGAGTGAATTCCTTCTAACTCTTGGGCCAATCCAGCTTATAAGCCACTTCACCCACACGATCCCTAATCTTTAACGGTCCAATGTACCTCGGACTCAACTTCCCTCTCTTTATAAAACGGATAATTCCTTTCCAAGGCCAGACCTTGAGCATCACATTATCACCAACGTTAAACTCAATTGGTCGCCGCCGCTTATCAGAATACGACTTCCATCTGTCTTGAGCAGCTTTCATTCTTGCCTTAATCTGATCGAACTTTGAAGAAGTTTCTTGCACAACTTCTAAACTTTCCATCTCTTTCTGACCAATCTCTCCCCAACATACCGGGGTTCTACATCGTCTATCGTAAAGAATCTCAAACGGTGGCACACCAATACTTGAATGGTGGTTGTTGTTATAAGAGAACTCTGCCAGATGCAGATGATCGTCCCAACTTCTTCCAAGTCTAGAACGCAAGAACGTAGCATATCCTCAAGGGTTTGGATCGTCCTTTCAGGCTGTCCATCTGTTTGAGGATGATACGCCGTACTGATGTTCAATCTTGTTCCCATGGCTTCATGGAACTTCTTCCAAAACCTCAAAGTAAACTGAGTATCTTTATCAGACACAATCGATAACGGTACTCCATTCTTAGATACAACCTCTTTTATGAACAAACTTGCTAACGTTTCTGACGAGATTGCCTCTCGTATAGACAGAAAGTGAGCACTTTTGGTCAAATGGTCCATAATCACCCATATGGTATCATGATGCTTAGCTGCATGAGGTAGCTTAGTTATGAAATCCATGGTGATGTGTTCCCATTTCCACTCTGGTATCTCTAGCGGTTGCATCTTCCAAAAGGCTTCTGGTGCTCTGGTTTTACTTGTAAACAAGTTAAGCACTTACCGACATAATCTACCACGTCACTTTTCATTCTTGGCCATGAGTCATCTCCTTTCAAATCCTGGTACATCTTATTAGTTCCTGGATGAATTGAATACCTTGACTTATGAGCTTCATTTAAGATTCGACCTCTGAGATCTCCATGGCATGGAATCCACATACGGTCAAACCTAGTCTTAACACCATGCGTGTTTTCCATCAACTCGTCTTGCTGACCGAGAATCCTTTCTTTCTTCACTAGCCCTTAATCTACCAGCACCTCTTATTGCACTTTGATGATTTCTTCAAATAGACTTGAGTTCATAATCAACTGGTATGACTTCACTGCTGCAATGACTCATTCTTACGGCTTAGCGCGTCGGCGACCACATTAGCGTTACCAGGATAGTACTTAATGTCGCAGTCGTAATCATTTATCATTTTTAACCATCTTCTCTGCCTCATATTCAATTCTTTCGGCTCGAAGAAGTACTTTAAACTTTTATGATCCGTGTAAATAGTACACTTAGTACCATACAGATATGGTCTCCATATCTTTAGAGCATGCACTACTGCTACTAGCTATAAATGATGCATCGGATAAGTACTCTCATGGAATTTCAACTGTCTAGACGCGTAATCTATCACTTTTCCTCGTTGCATCAACCCATAACCTAACCCACGATGCGAAGCATCAGTACAAACAACCAAATTCTCATAATCATCGGGTAGAGCAAGGATTGGAGCTTGCGTGAGTCTTTTCTTTAATTCCTCAAAATCTTCTTCTTGAAACTTACCCTAACTGAATACTACCGACTTTCGGGTCATACCGGTCAATGGTGCGGCTATCTTGGAGAAACCTTCGATGAATCTCCTATAGTAGCGAGCTAACCCTAAGAAGCTTCGTATATCATTCAGATTCTGCGGAGTCTTCCAATTTGTTATCGCCTCAATCTAAGCTGGGTCCACGGTAATCTCTTCAGGATTAATCACGTGACCTAGAAATTGCACTTATTGTAACCAGAACACGCATTTTGAAAACTTAGCGTACAATTTTTCTTTCTTCAGAACCTCCAACACTTCTCTCAGATGTCCGGCATGATCAGACTCGCTCTTTGAATAAATCAATATATCATCAATGAAAACGATAAATGACTTATCCAACATCGGCCGGCACACCCTATTCATCATATCCATAAATGTTGCGGGAGTATTCGTTAGACCGAATGACATCACGAGGAACTCGTAGTATCCATACCGCGTCCGAAACGCTATCTTAGGGATGTCTGCCTCTTTCACTTTCAACTAATGATAGCCTGATCATAGATCTATACGTGAGAACCAACTTGAACCTTGAAGTTGGTTAAACAGATCACCAGTCCTTGGCAAAGGATATCTATTCTTTACCGTAAGCTTATTCAACTCCCGATATTCTATGCACATTCTCATATTTCCATCCTTTTTCTTCACGATTAACACTGGTGCACCCCACAGAGAAACACTTATCGAGGAGTTCTTGCAGTTGGGACATCAATTCTTTCATCTCAGACGGTGCTAGATGGTAAGGCGCTTTCGCAACGGGCTGGGCTCCTGGTACTAAATCTATTTGAAATTCTATCTCTCGCTCGGGTGGCAACCCCAGAAGATCCTCAGGGAATACTTATGGGTAGTCGCACACGATAGGAACATCTTTCATTTATTTCGTCTCAGCCATACCATTGACAACATACGACAGGTAGGCACCACACCCTCGCCTTAACAAATCCTCGGCTTTTATCATCGAAATGACATTAAGCCCAGAACTTTCCTTATCACCATATATCGTCACCGCACCACCATCCAAGGACTTTAGCTTTATTATCCTACTCTTACACACTATCTGATCTTCATACTCAGACAACCAATCCATTCCCAAAACCACATCGAACCCTTCTAAGGTCATAACATACAAAGTAACAAGGAACTCATTTTTCTCTAACTCTATCTTACAGTCCTTAACCATTTTCGTTATTTTAACCGAAGCTTCACTAGCGGTTTCTGTTATAAAGGTTTTGGACACTCGGCAACATTTCATTTTAGATAATTTACTAAATGTCGTGGCTACAAAACTTCTATTCGCACCTGAATCGAACAATATAGAAACAGAAATACCATTATCTAGAAACGTACCTGTGACAACATCAGGGACCTGTCTAGCTTGTTCTTGGGTTAACATGCAGGCTCTAGTCCTTGGCCTTGCTTGATCAGCATCTTTCATTCCACTTCCTCCAGCTTCACCCTCGGTGCATTCCTTGGCAAAATGGCCCGACTTACTGCACTTGTAACATGCGGGTTTTGCAGTACAATCGGGAGCATAATGTCCCACTTTTTCACATTTATAACAGGCATTCGACCCAAGCCTGCACTCTCCACCATGAGCCTTACCACACTTATAACAAACATCAGATCCCTTGCTCCACTTGCACTCACCCCCATGCATCTTTCCACAGGTCTTACACGACCTCTTCTCCCAAGCTCTCGGCTGCTTGTTCTTAGGGCTCCACAACTGAGTACCGGGTCGTTTAATAGGAGCGACCCATTTCTTATCCTTCTTCTCTTCCGCCACCACATCATCTGCCGACAAATCGTCGTAAACCATTTCTGCCAGCCCTATAGCAGAATCAAAGGTACCAGGTCTACTAGCCTTGACCAAGACGCGAAGATTCTACGGCAGTCCCCTAAGGTAACACTTGATCCGCTTGGCCTCAGTGTTCACCATGTTTGGCACCAACCTTGACATGCGGTTGAATTCAGTGGTGTATTCTCGGTGTGTCATCTTACCCGCCTTCAGACTCAAGAACTTTATTTCAACCCTTTCAACCTTTGCATCAGTACAAAACCTCTTCATCACCAATTCCTTCAGATCATCCCACCTCATCGCCTTTATCTCCTTCCGATTCTTTCTCTGCTCAACCGACTCCCACCAGTACATTTCCTCATCACCAAACGATTGGGTAGCGTATCCCACGGCTTGGTCGGGACAACACTTACTAATTCGGATAACCTTGTCCATAGTGGTTATCCATTGGAGAGTAGCGATTGCATCTCCCAAACCAGTTAGCTTCGGCGGATCGCAACCTTTGAATGACTTGTAGTTGCACCCACCTCGGTCTCTCCTCCTATCATCAACCTTTACTGACTTAACCACACTCGAAGCCTCCTTTTCTCCTTCATCATCTTTCTTACTCTTCTCCCCAAACTTCTCAGCAGTCTTCACATGACTTCCAGTGGACTTTTCGGGATTCAAATTCTTCACAGTAGCTGCTACCGCTTGAGCAATGGCAGCTTGAACAGCAGGGTAAAGTTGATACCCTTCGTTGTTACTCGGATTTCGACCAGCTGCACTTCCTTCTCCCTCAGTGTTAGTAGCTGATTCTACCGACGGTTCTCGGACAATGCATGGCCTACCAAGTCGTCCCGTACGTCCTCCCTTTCCAGCAACTTTCCTAGCTCCAGCCATTCGTATTCTATAAGGAAACATAAACATTATCACTTAAGGAACCATTTAGTACAAATATAGCAAGGCTAACAGGTAATAACAGCGGCCAGCTGGGATTAGCTGATCACGTTACTCTCCGTGTCCTATACACTTCCCTTTGAGAGATCACTTGTTCTAGTTCTACTTCTAAAAGTTAGACAATCAAACAGTTCATATCATCATGTACTCCTATCCCTAGCAATTAAGCTAGCATTCATACATTCTTTATTTAGCAATTACGCAAACATTCATTCATCATTCTACTTTACATGTGAAATTAATCACATACTTTACCTTTACTTAGCTTGCTTGAGTGACACATGGCTTTCTTGAACTGGCATCTTCTTTCTTTTCTTACTTTAATCCCATTCTCTGTTCGAGTCTAAGCATGTAGGATTTTATCTTATGAGTTTTTTGCAAATGTTGGTAATTTTTATGACATGTTGCTTATGGATTCGGACGATGATATTATAGTGTTCATATTCTTTGTTGGAATTGGCTAGGGTTAGCCTCAAGAAGAATTGAAAGGATAAGAGACTTGAATTCGGCATTGATTGGTCATGCATACACGCAAGAATTGTTGCATAGATCTTCTACACATATGAGATGATGCGTCTTTCACGTGATGCATTTGACTATTGTGAAATCACTTTAAGCAAAGAAATTGGTTTCAAATTAGTAGGTCAATAAGTTCAGAAGAAAAGGTGGCTATGGTTTTGATTGTTATAGGACATAATGAGCGTTTTTGAGTGGTTAAACGACGATTTCAACACTCAACAAAAATGATTAATAGATGTTTCATGAAGTCCTAAATGCAATGATGAATTTCACAAGAAATTATAATCCCAATGTCTTCTAATGAATTCACAAATACCTTAGAACGACATAGAAAGCTAAAACAAATATTTCCTGGAGCAATAGGTGCGTTAGATGGAACTTTTATACATGTGGTCGTGCCCGCTGATCAACAAACTCATTATAGGGGAAGATGAAAAGGTGAATGTTTTCAAATTATCTTAGCAAGTTGTGATTTCAATATGATATTCACATTTGTATGGGTCAGATGGGAGGGCATTGCACATGATCCACGAGTTTTAAAAGAAGTTGCATTTAACCCAAGTTCCGGCTTTCCTCCCCCCCCCCCCCCCCACCAGGTTATTAATCATTCTTCAACTTATATTATTACATACACTATATTTTATTGGTAATAGTTTTGATTCCAACGTTACAGATAAATACTCCCTTTGCGACTCTGCATACACAAACACTCGTGGATTTATGGCACCCTATCGTAATACAAGGTATTGGTGTCACTCCTCGACTAGGGCCTAGGCGTGTGACCAATAGTTGGTATCTGTTTTGTAAATTTATCAGATTTTGCGTGTTATTTATCGGAAGTTTTTATTTTAAAATAAAATATAAATATATTTTGAAACCTTTATTTATGATAAAGTATTAATTTATTTGAAAGGTTTCTCGGATAATAAATACCCGAGTGTTTGAGTTATAAACCTTGTTTGATTATACAAATCATGTTTAAATATTGTTTACAGTATTTTAACGATTAAAAACTGAGTTATCTATACCTTGCGAGCATCTAACTCCATGAATGACTATTTTTCCTTGCTACATGTGCTAATCTATTTCCCTGAAATATGGGGGTAAATACGTCAGCGATATGCTGGTGAATCGTTGACTCTAAATACATTTAATAAATCTTTCTTTGACTAACAATATAGTTTTCTTGAACAATCTCAGCGGAAACTCTCTTATTTCTGGGATTTGTACCACTTGTCATACACACACAATTTCAGTTCTCCGGGAACTCTTGCCATTGGAGAACTTTTATTATGATCTCTGGTCTGCGGCCACGTAGCCTTGATTGATAGACTAGACAAATTATATTTGGATCCAGACACATGTGTACTCGGTCTGAGTTGGTTTTATTTTCTATCTTGTAAATTAGGGATCACGTAATCCCTTAAATCTTTTGGTTAGAGATCACGTAATCTCATAAAATATTTGACTGACTTTGTTAAGATAAACAACCCATTTATCTTGACTAATTTGAAGAGGTTTAACGTATGCACCTGTGATTGTTTGTTCCGATTGATGTTGTGATCTCATTTTAAAACATTTATGAATGATTGATGATTAATCTATATACAAATAGGTTTAAAAATACTCGGATCGTCTTTTGATCCGGCTACAGACCTTTAGACTGGTTTTGATAGCTTCAAACCTTGATTGATCATTTGGTTGAACAAAATATTTAGATTTGAAGCCTTTCTCCTTATTTGCAAATCATGTATTGAAATTCTTCTTTATGAAAAAACATCTATAATAGGTTTTTTTTTTTCAAGAATAAACTTCATTGTTCTATAACCTTTGTTTATAACTTCTTATATTTCTTACTCATGAAGAAACACTATTTTGACTATACCATTTGAAGGTAAAAGCTTATCATTCTTAAATATAAAAATATTATATTTTAACTATATCCTTATGTGTATAAAATTCTATATATCTTAATTTTTAAAGAAACATTATTTTTACTTAACCTTTATAAATATTGATCAAGGTCTAGGGCTCTAGGCTATACCCCTGACTAGGGTCCAAGTCATTAAATATAATAAAATAATAACTTAGGTAGAAGCCCTACCTTACATGGGTATTCAGAGTTAATATCCCTAAGCGTGTACGGGAGCTTAAATCGTCGTAACTTTGAGGCTTGGTACATACTTCGATGCTCGGCACGTAAAACGAGGCGACGTATGGTGGTGGCCGCTTCGTGCACGTGCTTCGAGATAAAATTTCGGGTTACTTTTGGGGCACGAACTTTGAGGATTCATCGGTCAAGAGCACGGATTATGAGATACCGATCATAGGGTCGAGGGCACGGAAAACGAGGTAGAGAGAGAAAGTATACTAGATAAAGAAAGTGATTTGGTGTGAAGGAGAAAGTACCGAGACTCCCCTTTAAATAGGCTGATTTTGCATCCCATCGCGTATCGCGATGGCGGTCTCAAAAAGGTCATCTCATAATATTCCGAAAGTGCCATGTGTCGCCACGTGGTGGACACACGCCATCGGTAGTATATCCGGGTCATCGCGTATAGTGATTGTAAGGCCCCGTTACCTGTGCCCTACTATGGACGTTGGATTTACTCATAAACACAGTTCTAAATATCATAGTTAATTAAAACTTTACGCGAAATATAAAATTTCATAATACCATAATAATTCATAACATGTCTTGAAACATTCATCTTGTCTTTCAAAATCAAAACATTAATTATAAAACATAACAAGTCTTCAGATGTCAGGATTTTCTGCCATGTGTCCCGCTCACGCCAGCTGTCGCATCCTACTCACCTGCGTGCATACTAAAAGTCAGCTACGCTGAGTGAGTTCTGGTTAGTTATACATCATACAATACATATACTTACCTTCAATCATGCATCCGAAGATACATAATAATTACTTACTAATTTACTTTCATTACATAATTTCATACATGCATTCATAATTTAGTATTTTCATACTATATAAGTACTGTCCATTCTATCTCAGATATTATTATGGTCTGATCCCTCTTTCCTTTGTCTATCTCAGATATTATTAGATCTGATCCCTTTCTTGTCTATCTCAGATATTATTAGGGTCTGATCCCTTTCTTCTCTATCTCAGATATTATTAGTGTCTGATCCCTTACTTCTTCATCTCCGTACATAATGCCTTCACATACTTGTAACGTACATATACTTTCTTTAATCGTTCATTCATGTTCATATGTTATACATGTATATATATATATATATATATATATCATACACATCCATCTTTCATATACATACCTCCCTTGTCGATACGTGCAACATCCGAATATCGTTCTCGTACCGACAAGCTTTTAATCACGTTCATAATAGAATATATATCACATAAATCATACATGGCATACACTTACCATTTAGGGTAAGCGTATTAACTATCAAATTGAGTATGCACACAGCCCCGAAAACATAACAAGGAAATGGGGCTAGAAACTCACCTGAAGTCAGTTACATTCACCGTTAATGGTTATCTCTTTCTTTAGTTGTGCACGGCTAACTGTATAACAATTACACGTATTAATTAATATCACTATCCATATCTTATTTCTAGTTTAATTATAACCCTTGACGAACGGGGGTCCGGGGGCAGCGGGGTTCTAGGGGCGGCAGCCCCTAGCGGGGTCCAAGGGGCAGAGCCCTGGCTGGGGTTAAGCTCCCAGGTCAGCTTGGAAAAACTTTATTTTCATTAACTGTCTTAACACCTTTTCTATTAGAATTTTAAATTATCATTTAATTTGTTAACTTAAAAGTTCGAGGGCTTCTTTGTAATTAAATAATTCTTTTCTAAGTCCATGGACCATTTTGTCATTTTATTAAACTTCTAGTTCGTTACCCATTTCTTAACGAATTGGGTTCATAACGAATGAACCCATAACGAACTGATTATTATAACGAATCTGTCTTCATGACGAATTGGCTATAGTAACAAATTGGACTTTATAACGAATTTGGACTTATTCGTTTGGTCTGGTTAACGAATTGAACTTCATAGCGAATTGAACCTTTTTAACGAACCAGTCCTCATTACGAATTAGAACTTATAACGAACTGATCATCATAATGAATTGGACTTAACGAACTGGGGCTAGTTCGTCATTCTTTCATTAACGAATCAATTCACGAATCAAGGCTAGTTCGTTAAGCCTCCGTTAACGAATCAAGGCTAGTTCGTTAAGCCTCCGTTAACGAATTAGGGTTAGGTCAGAGAATGTCAGAAACATTCTCTGACATTCCCTTACCTCGTACACACATTCTCCGGCGCCGTCGTTGCCCGAAAAACGGGATCTCGCCGAAAAGCGAGATCTCGCTTGTTTCACCACCGTTTTTCGTACTGTTCGATCCAGATCTGAGCTAGGGTGAACCCTAAGCTCATCTTTTGATCGGTTTATATCTGATTCCCCCAGATCTCGTGACTTTAACGGTTTAAGGTGTCGGCTCGCCGTTTTGCGATTAGATCTAGCGGGTTTGGAGCTATGCAATATCATACTATCATTACCTCGGGTTTCTTGGTGATTTTGGCTAGAGAGAGAAAGTAGGATGAGAGAGAGCTAAGTGTGTGTTTTTGATGGTGTATGGAATGGATGATAATGAATTAGTAATTGGTTAAGTATGGTATTTATATCATGGGTCATGGGCTCAAGCCCATGGTCTTTTCCTCTTTCTTTATTAACCTAAGTCCATTACCCATTTTACTTAACCCAACACTAGCCCGACTCATAATAACTCATATTCTATTTTATTAACCGAAACGAGGAAAACGGGATGTTACAGCGATGGCCGAAGGTTTAGGGTCGTCGCGTATCGCGACACCGCTCTTTCTGTGATTTGATGAGACAGCCATCGTGTATCGCGATGGCTCCTTGGCTATGCTCATAGCGTATCGCGATGGTTTAGTATATCATAATTTTCTTTTTTGATCCTTTACTTTGATAAAATTGTCACGCCTTAAAGTGCATCATCAAAGCGCCACATTACGCCCATTGCCCGTACCCATGCCCGTCGGGTGCTTCGCACCCTCTTCTAGGACCATTGGATGCATTCTAGGCATAAAAGAATATTACTATGAAAACTCCTCTCTTTATAAAGAGCTTCTAAATCTTTCTTACTTTCCATGTGGGATGATGAGTTTTATCTTCCTTATTTATACCAATGTGGAATGCTTCCACTTTTTTCATCTTTTCATGTGGGATGGACTCTTCTTCCCATTTTCTTAATATGGGATGAACTTATTTATGGAATATTTTTATTTCCTTATTAAAAGTTTTCAATTACTTATTTTTAAGAATAATTTTGATCCTTCAACTTTATAAAGTTGTCAAATTTGAATCGAAATTTTGGGAATTTTACAATTGGTTAGCCAATTTTCGACGACATCGTGCGTTAAATAAGGAAGAAAGATTCAATCATGCTCACACACAACTCAGAAATGTTATTGAGCATGCGTATGGTGTTTTGAAGGCTAAATTCCCAATTCTAAAGCAAATGACTCCCTTTTCTTTTCCGAAACAAAGAGACACAGTGATTGCTTGTTTCGCTGTTCATAATTTTATAAGGAAATGCAATATTCATGATCATTTATTTATGGACTACGATGAGAACACTATCTTTTTTGATATACAAGGTGGAGAAAGTGATAGCCAATTCGTTCACTACATAGAATGGGGTTCACAAGGCATTGAGTATATGACTACTTTGCGTGACGAGATAACTACTCAACTAATTTAAAATTAAAAAAAAATAATTTTGTATGCTAAGTATTATCTTCTATTTGGATTTTAATATGTTGCCATGGATTTTGGAGGAATAATGTGTAATTTGGATTTTCTATGATGCTTTGTATTTTCTTTTTATACTTATTTATCATTCAGAGTTCTAAACAAACAAATACATTTCATTCAGCGTAAAATAGTTCAGAGGGAGGGTAAGATAGTCATTTTGTATAGTTATTCAGATGTCCAACCAAACAGACTTTAACTTGTTCAAATCTTACTGGCTCATACTTTCTTAATAATTTAAACCTTTTTATAGTTCAACACTTAATGGTTCAACAATTGCTAGACAGTCCCTAAGTCTACTGATTGCCTCATAGTAAGGAAGGTGGGAATCTAAGGTGTGAAGATCAAATTTTTATCACCCGATTTACCTTGAAACATGTGATTTATCTGCTTCATATTGGTTGTGAGATTAGTCGATGGGGGACATCCAATGACGACGACTACAATTTATTTTCCTAAGCTGTGGGATCAAAGTATTAGAAAAAGTTTTTTTTAAGAGAGAAGAGTTCGAATTCCTTGATAAAAAAAAATATCTTTTATGGTTTGATGATGCTTTTTAATGATATACAGCTTTTATAATCTTACAATTTTTAAAGTTTCAAGTTAGGTTTATTACTTTACAATCATTCCTAACTTCTTTTACTTTTTTAATTACGTTCAAATTGTTTTATAATTTAGCTTTTTTTACTACCACTCTTGTGTTAAAGAATGCTCAATTTTGAGTTAATGCTTTCATCATTTCTCTCAATATCTTTCTTGATTTTGTGGTGCTTTTAATCAATACAGCTTTTGTAAATCTTACAATAAATAATTTCAAAGTTTCAAATTATGTTTGTTACTTTTGTATTTTTTAAGTTTCAAATTATTTTAATCGATACAGCTTTTGTAAATCTTGGAATCATTCGTATCTTCTTTTGTATATTTTAAGTACTTTTAAATTGTTTTATATCTATAACTTTTTTACCCAACTAATTAATAACTGAGTTAAGTGTCATTTTAGTACATGCGGTTTGTTTGATTACGCAACTTTAATACCTTTTTTAAATTTTATGCAAATGACTACTTCACATTTTTTAAACTTGCCATTTTAATACGTTTTTCTAACCTCGTTAAATTTTGGTCGATAAGTCGGGGGTAAAATGGTAATTTAATTTGTTTTATTCATTTAGCAGATTAAAAGTTTGCTTCATATAAAATATATACACAAGTTCTAAATTTTCCCAATCCTCAAGAACCCTAGTTTTCAAATTCCCTAATTGATTGATGAAATGTCCACATTCATGGAAGTTGAGTTGATTGAACATAAAATGATACCTGGGTGATGTCGAATTGATGGGTAGCAGGCTTGTTCAGAGTTTATGGCGCGACAGCGAGTCCCGATTTAGTCATACAGAGGGTGTTGAGAAATATTAAGGGCATTGGTGTGTTCGAAATCTACAGACAAGTATGCTAAGGGGCTTTATAAGGTTCGATTTAACTTATGTAGGGTTCTGATTGATTATTATTAAGTGGTGGTTCAAGTTTGTTCAATCCAGTCAATGATTTGTATACGTAAATTAATAATTATAATTGGCCTCTGAATACATTTGTATTGCGTTTGAATTAATAATTAACGATTAACATGGCCGGAGATGTGGCCGGAGAGGAGCCGGGTTGCCGGCAGCGGGCCGTCGGGGAAAACGGGAGAGAAAGGGGTTGGGGATTGTTTTGTTTAAGGAGTTGACACAATTAGTCCATAGGGTTTTGAAATGTTCAGAAATCTTACCCCCGACTTAAAAGAAATGAATAAAATAAATGAAATTACCATTTTACCCCCGACTTAATGAGCAAAAATTAACGAGGTTAGAAAAACGTATTAAAATGGCAAGTTTTAGAAATGTGAAGTAGCCATTTACATAAAATTTAAAAAAGATATTAAAGTTGCGTAATCAAACAAACCACAGGTACTAAAATGGCACTTAACTCTTAATAATTTAAAACTTTGTCCACCCACTCTCATAGAGCAGAAAGTCCATTCGAATTATTGCTTTCTTACTACTGCTTCATTGATCTCTCAATATCTTTCCTTGTGCACTAATTTGAAGGTAATTTTTGTTGCCACAATTTTTGGTTATTAATTACTGATGAATTAATGGGCAGATCTTATTAATCCATAAAGTACGTTCAAACTGCTGTGTGGATCATACAATATTTTTAAAACCGGTATTTTACCCGTACCAGATTTGGTTAAAAATAAGTTTCTTAAGGTTTGAATTTACAGAAGCATGCTATTAGCCTCTACTAGATTCTCCTGATAAATATTTGCAGATTTCATTTACAGAACACAAAGTTACCTTTAATAAATTTATTTTAATAAATTTATATGTCATTAATAGAGGTGCACAAACCGGTTTAAAATTCAAAACCGTTGAAACCGGTTCGGTTTAATCAACAAAATTAGTCAAAACCGGTTCGAGCGGTAATGACTCATTACTACCTGTACTTTTAACAAACAATTCATTTACTTCATTCTTTTATGTAACAGAACTGCAGAAACAATTCTGGAAAATGGACTTTGCAACTGCAATTGTCACTCCCATTGTTAATTCTTTGCTTGTCCGTGTTAAGAGACACTTAGGGTTCCTGGTTTCTTCATCAAACTATGTTAGAGACATGCATGCAAAAATGACACTATTGGATGACAAAGCAAGCGATATGCGTAGTAGACAGATGGCAAATAATGCAAAGTGCCTAGTGGTGCCTCATCATGTACCGAAATGGTTGGAACGAGTTGAAAAACTTAAAGTTGAGGTGACGGAGAAAATTCCAATTGTTGGGGTTGGATGCTTTAAAATGAAGATGACATACAAAGCTGGAAAAAGATCATACATTATTCTCAAGGACATAGACCGTCTCATGTACGAAGAATCTAAAATCGAGTGGACTAATGAACAAATACCTCTTGGTAAGGTTATTTCCAAAAGGACATCCACCTCTGCACCAGTTCTTGATGGTGACGATGGCACCCAAAATAGAAGCAAATCAAGCAGAGATTTGATATTCAGTGATGCATTAAAGTTTCTTGAATCAAATGACAATAAGGCACGGATGATGGCTTTATGTGGAATGGGCGGTGTAGGCAAGACCACAATGATGGAACAACTGAAGAAAGCTGCTGAGGATAGGAAAATGTTCGATTGGATTGTGAAGGTGGTTGTTGGGAAAGATCCCAACCCAATTCTTATTCAACAAACTATTGCAGAATACATCGGTCAACCTTTAACTGAAAAGGTTAAAGATACAAGGGCTGAGCGTCTTCAGAAAAGATTTGAGGGGACGGCGGAAGAGGGTAAAAAGAAGATTTTGTAATTTTGGATGATGTTTGGGGAGAGTTCAACCTAAAGGATATTGGACTAACAAGTCCTTTGCCTAATGGCTTCAAACTTGTTGCTCACGTCGCGAGAAGAAACTGTTTGCACTCATATGGGCATTGAAGCTAGTTCGATTTTCAGAATTGAGGTTTTAAATGAACTAGAAGCAAAATCCTTGTTCTGGGAAGTTGTAGGACTAGTTTCAGATGGTGATATTGAACTGATTGGAGAAGATGTCATAAAAAGATGTGGTGGTTTGCGTATTGCAATAAATACCATTGCTTGCACTTTAAGAGAGAAGGAAAAATATGCATGGGAAGATACACTTTATCGAATGCAGAATAAAGAGTTTCATGTCCTTGATAACATTTTTGAGATTAGCTACAACAACCTCAAAGAGGATGATCAAGCAACTTTTCTTCTTTGTGGCTTGTTCCCAGAGGACTACAATATTGACATTGAGGGCTTATTGAGATATGCTTGGGGGTTGAAGCTTTTTAAGAATGCACATACTATAGCAAAAGCAAGAAGTCAGGTGAAAACGTGTGTTGACAACCTCATATGTTCAAACATGTTGATTAAAAGTGACCGTGAAGGCTTTGTGAAAATGCATGATCTCGTGCGTGATTTTGTTTTAAGAAATTTTTCGAAAGTCAAGCAAGCTTCAATAGTGAACCATGATAATAGTATTTATGAGCAACTTAAAGAAGATGAGTCTTACGAGAGAATTCTATTAACATGTGTAGGCATGTTTGAGTTTCATCTAGATTTTAACTACCCAAACCTTACTCTGTTAATGCTAATGGGTGGGTATGAGCAAGTCAAGTTTTCAGAAGATTTTTATGCAAGGATGGAGAAACTTGAGGTTGTGGCTTTAATGAAAATGCATCGACCGATGCTTCCGCAATACTCAAGCAACCTCCGAGCGCTATCTCTATTTTCTTGCTCGTTGATGGATGATGATATCTCTTTTCTTGGAGATCTTATTAACTTGGAAATACTCAGCCTTTCCCACTGTAACATCAACAAGCTACCATCTAAACTAGGGGTGTTGAAAAGGCTAAAGTTACTTGATTTGACTGGATGCGTTAACCTTTGTATTGAGAATGGTGTGATTCAAAACTTGGACAAACTTGAAGAGCTTTATACGATGGTTTCTAAACGGCTCGCCGTTCGGTTCACAGATGCCAATTGCATCGAATTAAGGACAGTCTCATGGAAACTTTCTGCACTAGAGATTGAATTTGTTAAGAATAATGCCCAGTTGTATTTGTGTTTTGAGAAACTTGAAAGGTTTAGGATATCTATGGGCTGTTTATTAGAATCCATCATGTGGTCTTGGGACTGTATTAACATGTATTCATTCAAAAATACACCGACTCTCGTGACTAGCAGCAAGGAAATTCTTGAATGCAGAATCAATGAGTTGTTTAGGAAAACAAATATACTCCTTTTGGAAGTGAATGATATGAGTAGTCTTGAAGATATTTTAATGCATCCTGCTCAAAATTCCTTCTGCAATTTAAAAGCACTATGTATTTCCAAATTTGAAAACTTGACATACCTATTATTGATGTGGTAAAAGGTTTGACCAAACTTGAGAGCCTCGAAATTAGGTCATGCCCTATTTTGAAATCAGTGGTACATGGTGAGAATAGGGTGATCAAATTTGACAACTTAAAGTTTCTAGCCTTGAAGGATCTACCAGAGCTTGTATGTTTGTGTGACCCTGTTAATGTAGTGGAGTTACCACAACTGTCGGAGTTGCGTCTTTATAAATTTCAAAATTTTACTAGCATCTTTCCGGAGAATAATAATAGTAATATTTCCACAAAAAAACCATTCCTGAACAAAGAGGTAAACATGTTAATTTTTTTTTTATCATATTATATATTGATTTAAGTATTAAAAGTTAGTTTATTACTTCTATTTCCAATAAAAGTCAATATATTGAATAATGCATCCTTTTTGTGTAGGTGCCAAAGTTGGAAAAAATGCAAGTTGAAAGTATGAACCATCTGAAGGAGATATGGCCGTGTGAGGAGGGCGTTAATAATATTTCCATGTTGAGAGAGATTGAGGTGAGAAATTGTAACAGTATTGTAAATATTTTTCCAAGCAACCCGATGCGATCACTTGGTCATTTAGAAAGGCTTAGAGTTGAAGCATGTGGTTCTATTGAAGTGTGATTCAGCATAGACTTGGGTAAGATTGAGCAACTTAGCAGCAACATCACCTTGAAAAGAATTGAACTGGTTAACTTAAAGAAGCTAAGAGAGGTGTGGCGAATAATGCATTCTGAAAATAACTACCATGTCTGTGGCTTTCAAGCTGTTGACTATATATATATAAGCGATTGTGAGAGCTTAAAAAGTCCAATGACACCTAGCACAACCAGCTTTGAGATGAGAGCACTTATTAAGAACATGGTCAACAATGATTCAGTGGTGCGGAATACCCAAGAGCAAGAGGTAGGATTTCAATTTCTATATATTTAATCAATTTACTTTGCTTTCATATTCATCAAAGATAAATATATTGCACTTCTTTTTTTACCTCCAGATTGTGTTACTGCTTGTAATAAAGTATTCAAACCTTCCAAGATATTATCATGGATTCATATGTCAACTATTATATCTTCAACAAAATAATGAAATGTAAATACTTGTGAATGTCAAATCCCTTTGCACTTCTGAGTTAAACTCACTGCATAAAAATACTATTTGCATGGCTAACAAACTGTTAAAAGAAGTAGCCTTGTTTACTAAATAATTACTTCACACTGATTTCATTTATCCTAGTAACTAGTAAGTATATGATGTTTCTTACATTAAAAGAACTATATATATAGTTGGGTAAATTAATAAAATATCTAGCTTTGCTAAGTAAATAATTGAACATTGACTCTTTTCAACTATTGCAGTTTTCTCAAGTGGATGGTTCTTGCCAATACTTTAGAGAGATTAATATATCTCGATGTGATGCTTTGTCAAGTGTGATTCCATGTTATGCAGCAGGAAAAACGCAAAAGCTTCAAGTGTTGAAAATTGAAAATTGCAAATCAGTGAAGTAGGTGTTTGAAACTAAAGAGATCAAGGATAACAATCTTGGCGGTTGTACTAACATTGACCAGGGAAGTGATATTACAGTTGCAATTCAAAGACCAATAAATAAAACTATGCATAAACTCCCCAACTTAAAGATGTTGAAGATTGATGGTTGTGAGTCTTTGGAATACATATTCACATTTTCCACAATTGAAAGTCTCAAGACACTTGAAAAGTTGACGGTAAAAGATTGTGCTGCAATGGAAGTGATTGTAAGGGAAGAAGATGAAGAGCAAAGAGCAACCTCATCTTCTAAGGACGTGGTCTTTCCTTGTCTAAAATCCATTATACTATGCCGTCTACCAAACTTCAAGGGCTTCTTCTTGGGGATGCGTAACAACTTCCATTGGCCATTGTTAGACTATGCTATGATAAATGATTGCCCCAAAATGATGGTATTCACATCTGGTCTGTCAACAGCTCCCGGGCTCAAGTACATGCACACAAAACTAGGAAAACACAATCTTGAATGTGGTCTTAACTTTCATGCGAGTCCCAACTTGCATCAGGTTTGTTTTTTTTTTCCTTTTCTTTTTACGTTATCTAGATAAGAAATTGTCCAAAGTATTAAACAGTAAACACACCAATACTAGTTTATGTGTAAGTTTAGATATCCTATAAAAGTATGAAATCATCCAAGACGTTATGTCTTATTATTTAAGTGAATCAAAGGCATTTCAAGAATCATTTATAGTAGGGAAATGTGTCCTATAAATATGCTATATGTTGGTAATCAGTGATCAATTTCACACAATTTACAATTGAATTGAATAAAATAAGAACCAGATGATGATACACACCAATTCTTGAATTATAATACTGAAATCTAATTACGAGATTGTGTTGACATCGTTTCCTATTTATAACATCTGTAGAGATGCTTATATTACACACGAACCCTTCTAATTACAATAAGATCCCTATACTTAATATAAATATTAATCAGTTTAGTTTATATAATAGTATTATATGCCTTCAATTTTCTCTGTTTCTTTTCTTTTTTGGCTTTGCAGGCACCATCCCCAAGTTTAGATGGTATAAGCTCGCACTCTGCCATTTCAGAAGGGAGAATTTGGTCTTTCCATAATTTGATCGAATGCAATTTGGATTACTTTTATCATCATGATAAGATTTTTCCATCCAATGAGTTGGAACAACTGCAAAAGCTTGAAACAGTTGAAACAAAAGGTTGTAATGATGTAGAGGAGGTATTTGAAGTAGCATTGGAAGCCACAAACTATGAGTCACAAACTGTGGTCAAATTTCCAAAGCTAAGGGAAGTGTACTTAGAGTGGCTGTCAAATCTGAAGTATATATGGAAGAGCAATCAGTGGAGAATATTGGAGTTTCCAAACCTGACAATACTATTTATTGATGTATGCTATAGTTTAGAACAAGTTTTTACATGTTCCATGGTTGGTTGTGTGAAGCAACTCAAACAGCTACATATACGAAAGTGTAGAAATATGAAAGTAATTGTTAAGGAGGCAGAAGAAGATTGTGCTACCAAAGTGAGTGAGATTAAGTTTCCTTGTTTAAAGTTGTTAAAACTTTATGATCTTCCAAGTCTTGAGGGATTTTGCTTAGGGAAGTTGGATATTATATTGCCATCACTGGATACCCTGGAAATTCGGTTATGCCAAAGTATAACGACTTTCAGTGAGGGCCGTTTGATTGCTCCAAAGCTAACAGTAGTACATACAAGTAAGGGCTCCTTTAATGTTGGGGAAGGCATCAACTCCTTTATAATGACAAAAAACAAAGAGGTAATTAATATACATTTGAAAATTTTTCATTTACGTTGAGTAGTCTTACAAGCTGCATCGATTCTCTAATTTTCACTTTAGTATTATTTATTTTTTACAGAGATATAATTTTGTTGAGAGTTCATGGTTTTGAAAACCTGACGGGCTGGTTAAACCGGAAGTGGCCTTCTCGTCAGCCCATTGTGCTTTGGTTGAACTGCTTTCAAAATCTTTAGATCTAGACAAGATGACTCAAATGATGGATGCTGATGTCATGTACGGGATGGATCGAGTGGGTTTAAAAGCTTCGAATCTACAGATGCCACTCGCCATGCAGGGACGTGCATGAAAATGTAAGAGTGCCGCACTTTGGATTTTATCTGACAAAACTTGTGAAAATGAACTCGCTAAGTAGCATTTTCTAAATTTGAATTATGTTCTGTTTTTTATTCTGTATACTATTTAGTTTAATATTTTTATTCTGTATGCCCACAACATTGTGTCAAATTCAAGAATAAAAAAAATGTATGTGAGCACGATTCAACCCATTTTGACCTGTTTACAAAAGTTACCCTTTAAACACGTTTATGTGTAAATGGTTCGGTTTGAGTTAAAATTTCTTTAATAGGTCAAATGGGTAAAAAGACACCAAAAATATATTCTAATTTACACTATGTTGCTTGCTTGATGATGTATGGGTGAAAGCTAGTATGCGTTTATAGGAAGTAATCTCGTGCATTTTATTTGTTTATGTGTTTCGAACGCGAATATTTTGAGTGGTTTAATTTTTACAGGTGTGTGGAATGAGGGCTTCGGAATCGATTAAACGAACAATAATACGTAAATAACAACAATTATATAATAAACGAATCTTGTATTATTGATTTGTAATTGAAACGGATGATTACAAGTGATGTTGGCCGGAGGTATTTATACCCTCGCCGGCGGTTACATTCTACCGTCACGTTGGTTCGTAGATACGACGCAACCCTTCGTTTATATTCTAACTAATTACAATAATATACACCAACTATTAACTAATTACACTTTGTACCCTAACTACACTAACTGAACATTCTAACAGAGTTTATCTATTCCTTAATAAACTAATGAAATATATAACGGAACTTTAACGAGATCGATGATTAACCAACACGGAGCTAAGCGGAACTAATTTGGAGCATTTATGATGCAGTGGAAATGAAATTAATGATACATTATATAATAGAGAATTGAAATACGAAGACGTGGCCGAAAACGGAGAGGAAAACGGAGTTGGGATGAAGATTTTATAAAGAAAATGATGTCGGAAGTGATTCGTGCGCATCTAAAGTAAAACGAGCATACCCGGGGCTAGAAAATGAGTTATGTAACCCATAGAGATGAGCAAATTCGGTACCGGTACCGAATGGTACCCGTGCCGAACCGAATATTTCGGTACCGGTACCAAGAATTTGCAAATTTCGGGATCGGTATTTTCGGTACCGGTACCAGTCCGGTACCGAGCTCATCCCTAGTAACCCATAATATATGAATTTTGGGTTTCTAGACAAGAAGAGTAAGAAAATGATATAATGGGAGTCGTAAGGCTTAGGCTACGATGGCCTGGCCGTAGGCTACGGCCATGTCTGATGGGAATTGCGTTTTGGGTTTGTTTTCTTCCATATTTAAGTTGGGATAAACCCTAAATCGATTATTCTTGATATCCTAACATCCTTGGGTGATTTTGGGGTAATTTTTCACCATCTTAACACCCCTCAATCACCAAATCATCCATGGTTACATCATTTCAATCCATATTCAAGTCAATCATGATGCAGACGCAAGGCTAAACCACTCGTGACCACTTTAGGTGTAGGGTTTGTGATGGAGGCCCATGTATTGAAGAGCGTGTGATGTTATATTTGGAGGCCCAGGATCGTGCTTCTAAAGGTGGCCTACGCAAACGGGCATAACTTGGCCCACGAAGCTCCGTTTCAAGCCCATTACCAGTCAAATCGAAGCTTGAGATGAGGAGCACAATGTTGCAAACAGCCACCAGCGGTTTGGCCTATATATGAAGCCCAAAAACGCCCCCTAAATAAAGTTATGGGCCTTTTTATGTTTTCTTTTTTGTCGTTTTTATATTTTTCTTTTTAGGTTTGTGTTTGGCCCGTGGCCTTTTTTGGGCCCTTTTCGTATTAAAAAGCCTATTTATATGATGTTGATGTAATATGGATGGTCAAACTTGAATTTTGATAATAAATATTTTTCACTTCAATTTCCTTGTCCATTGGGTGGGATTTGGGGGGGTTTTGGAAGTTCATCACTGGTATTCTCTGAATTAACGTGATTCGATCTTCGTTATCGTTTTACCGCTGCATCAGTTTGCATATGAACTGATTATTCTTATGAACATTACATGTATTGGGATTTAGTTTTGATTAATCTTTTGGTTGATTGAATCTATATGTTTATTGGAATTGATTAAACAATTATGTTTTTGGGACTTTCGTTTATCATCAATTATTTGGTTTGTGTCCATAAACATTTTGGATTATGTTCTTATCGTCATTGAATCGTTTACCATTAAACATTGGTGGATGCTAAGTTTTATATTAATGAACTAGTAATTAAGTAGACCGTGTTCAGTTGTGTCAATTCTTCGGATTAAGTTCTATGAATTATCATAACCAATTTACTGTGTCTAGTAATCATTTATCTATTCTAATACACGAATCATATCTATGTGATTTCCCTATTTGTATAAATTATTGTTAGTCAGTTTATTGCATATCCCGAACCTGAAGTGTAGTCATTGTTTTCTTAAATTGTTTTACAACCAAATTAGTTTCCAAACCGATTGACATCGTCTGTACGTTTAGTTTAATAATTTCATAAATTATGAGTTTGATTAGCACTTTCCACTGATTCCCTGTGGAGACGATTTTACTTACCCGTACTAGTTATATGTATTTAAGTTTATAAATACTTGTTTTTTATTAGAGCACAACATCTACCTCTCTTATATAATATTGAAATTCTGCTTCAGAGAATTTCTATCTTTGAGTACCCAACAAATTTCATATTTCAGTCATGAGTTGGAGCATATTTTTTAAAGATAGAATTTGCAAAGAGATTGAAGACAACTTTTATCAACACATATTTAAGTAGTTATAATAAATTCGAATAAACATTTTCAAAATCATAAAGGTTTCTTGGCTTTTTAATTTTACATAGAACTTATGCATGTTGGTACCTGTAAAGACAATTACTTGTATCATTCAAGAAAATAATAGCCATTCAAATTACATAAAAAGACTAATCTGGCACTGGTTGACCAGCTCTAACGTCCTGTTCTTGAGTTTTTTTAAAAGATTGGAAAGAAAGAAAAACTAAGGATAGTTAAAAAATAAGTGTTCTTGAGTTTTTTTAGGATGGAAAGGAAAAGGGTAGGAGGAGTTAGGAGGGATTAAATTAATGTATTTTCCCAATAGTTATCCTTCCAAAAATGGGATGATTACTAAGGATAACTATTTTTTAACATAGTTATCATTTCCTTTCCTCTAATTTCCTTCTAACTCAAGAACACACCTAATTAAAATAAATTTCCTTCTCTTCCCTTCTTTTTCTTACCCTTCCCTCTCTTTTCCTTTTTTTTTACTTGGTTAAAAACTCAAGAACAAGGCGTAATAGTTACCATTTTGACCCATTTATATGGGTCGATTTAGGTTACATTTTTGTCTCAAATGACGCCTAAAAGACATTCAAATTTCACAATTTAACTTTGATTAAATGTAGTTTGTTAATCATACTTAAGACATATTTTCTTTTGTATAAATAAAGAATATTAACAAAACAGAATGGGTTGGCCCACTGTGTCAAACGGATGAAAACTCACCAAAAATGTATTTGAAGTGCATAAACGTCAGAATATTGTGCTTTAATCATACTCAAAGCTTTGATTACTTGTAAGCTTAATGGGGTGTTTGGGATTCTTTATTTTACCTCCTTATAACTTTTCATTAAGTTAATAAGTTACAACATTGTAACTTATAAAACATTTCCTCTCATAATATAAACAATCTCAAACACCTTATTACTTTTTAAAAAGTTAATAAGTTATAAGTTGATGAAAATAAGCAATCCCAAATACCCCTAAGTAATTACAAATAAGTGTATGTGGCTCTAAAGGGCCTACTTTGAAGTTTGAACCGTTGAAAAATCACGCGTTTAATTTGTTACCAATCTTACTTGGCCATCTTACCTGACTAATTACAATAAAGAATGTTACTTGGTATTCATTATTGCAAAAAATGGAAGATAAAACCAAACAAGTGCACAACGGAACCTTCATGGGCAAGTGAAGGCAAGATATTGATGTAGTGGGCATGAAATAACTTTTTTATATCATAGCTTCTTCTTGGGTATTAAAATTACTTCCTTTCATACATAATTGATGTACATAAAATTATACATTTTTTTAGCATCAAATAATCTCTAAAAACTGCAACTTCTATCAAATAACATAGCACAGAAGGCTACTTATCGTAATAATATATAATTTCATCAGGTAAAACCAAGCCCCAAGCGAAGAAACGAGTGAAAAGATGAAGAAAAACGAAAGAAAACACAAGAAAAGCAAGAAACACGCCCCCATGCCTCAAGAAACATGCCCCCATGCTTCTGAACACCAGAAAAGACAAAAATCTACAAGAAAAGACAAATACTGGGACCAAAAGCACGAGACCATGCCTCTTGACCACGGGGCCGCGGTCACCCTCAACAAAAACACAAAACGAATTTAGCACATGTCAATAAAAGCACGGGGCGTGCCTACCTAAGCACGGGGCCGTGCTTCATCCTCCAGACTGCCTATAAATAGTGGCTCATGTTGCATTGATCAAGTGTGCATTGAAGAGAATTCTACGCGATTTTCACTTATAAAAACACCCACTAACACTCATATTGAAGATCTAGTGAAGGGTATGAAGGCTTGGAGGTCATCATCATCAATCATCATCATCAACCATCATCATCACTAAGAAGGAAGATTCATCCACATTTGGTTAGATTGTTCTAGTTTAATCATTTGTTTGTTATCATCATCCACTCTAATGTTCATAACCATGCTCATTATGAGCTAAACTCCATTTACCATCTAAAATCTATGAAGAAGCTTTGTTTTACTTAATGGTTATATAAAACATGTGATTGAGTTTAGTAAAGTACATGGTTATCTTGCAATTATCTTTTGATGAGAAATGTTTCACCATCTTAATTCAAAGTTGGTGATTGTCAATCCTATTGAAAATCATTCATGATCGATTCATGTTCTTGAAAGATAGAATACTTTGATAATTTTTCGAAACATGGATCCTTATATTGTATTTAGAAATGATGAGATATAAGTTATGATCTATTTCTCTAGTTTTGGTAATTCTGAAATAAAATTGTTAACACGATTGCTTAGGTTATCATGCCAGTTAAAGAAATCATATGTTAACGGAATGTGCAATTATAACCTATTTAAATCAACCTAGAGGAGGTTGTGTGATGAACTATAACCACCCAAGGTTGTTAGAATTGGTATTTGAGAAATCGAAGTCAATCCTAATCTTTCTACTTTACTAAACTACTTGCCAACTCAAATTGACATTTTCGTGGTAGCATGACATTAGGAAAGGGTTGACTTTAAAATGCGCATGCTAATTTCTTTTATGTCATAGGATATGCTCACTTAGAAATGAGGGGCTATTCTATCATATATTATTAAGGCAAGTTTATCACATGTTTATTTAATAATCATCAAGGAACAATGGAGTGTTATATTGATCTTAGATGGTAACATTTATATAATTGAACTACTTGTTTGGAATTTCTCATCTTGCTCACCTATATATTATATATAAGTATTTATATTTTTATAAAAAGTTCAAAAATCCACCCCAATATGATTAAAACCTCCGATTGAAGTATAACGGCGATTCATTGTTAGAAACATTTGTGTCTACGGATCGATATTTGGTTCTTACCAACACTATTCTACATATACGATAGGTACACTTGTCTATTTTGTGTGTGTTTAGTCTTAGTAGAAATCACTTTTATAAATATAAAACACGATCTTGTGCAAAAGCTAAATATCCAATCCTTTACATTTTACAAGCTACGCGCACACCACATCAAGTTTTTGGCGCTGTTGCCGGGGACACGGTACGTTTCTAAGAACGATCCAAGTTTTAATTTAATCGTTGTTTATAATTGTATAAATTTTTAATTTTTATTTTATATACTTTTTACTAACTATTAAACTATATAATTTTACGGCTATCCTAATTTTAACTTTTATTTACCTAACGTTTTCCTTAGCTTAATTAACTTAGACCTTAGTTTAGTTTAGAATAGCTTACCCTAACTCTTAGTTTAACTTTAACTAACCTTTAGTTTAATTTAATAATTTAAATTTTGATTTAACCCCATGTATGTCCTCTACATTCGGACCTGAACTTGTTTCTCCAATTTCTGAACCGGAATGACTCTTTCATCGACGAATGCGTAAACGGACTGTAGAAACTGCCAAACTAATCAAAGACGAGTCAGTAGACACCACCACATCAGGAGAAAATCAAGTCGAAGAAATGATGGCGACCCAAAACAATGAGCCGAACATGAGCCAATATGCCAAGCCAACTCTCGAAGGCTACGGCAATGGAGTGGCTCCACCCGATATCACCGAAAATTTCGAAATCAAATTAAGCACCATTCATATGGTGGAAAATTCAGTTCAATTTCATTGTCTCCTCGAAGACCCTCTTTCTCATATATCTCGATTCTTGCGAATTTGTGGAACATTCAAAATCCAAAACTGTTAAGAAGATCAAATCAAACTCAAACTCTTTCCTTTCTCTTTAAGGGGTCAAGCCTTAGAATGGATAGAATCTCTTACATCTGGCTCCATCACTACCTGGGACCAGATGGTTGAAAAGCTTCTCCTCAAATACTTTCCACCCGATAAAACTGCCAAATACCGAGCCAGCATTACCGGATTCCGGACCGATGATGATGAGTCGTTACATGTAGCATGGGAGAGATACAAAAGTCTTCTGAGAAGATTCCTTCATCATGGACTGAGTGTACGGTTACAAGTACAGACTTTCTTTAACGCACAATCCAGCCAAAACAAACCGGCCATCGACCAAATCGCCGGTGGAGACCTGGGATCCAAATCACCTAACGAAGCATTTGAAGTCCTGGAAGAGGTAGCAAAGAAAGGTTTCGACTATAACCCACCAAGATCTACACCAACCCATAAATAAATACACCACGTCGATTCCAACACTCTTGTCACCGCACAGCTTGAAGCCCTTTCTAAGAAATTCGAACAACTTCAAGCCGAACTATCAAAAACCAAGATCATCTGTGACACCTGTGGTGGAACTCACAACTGTAAACAAGTCATCATGGCTATGGAGGAAGTCGATTTCATCTATCATTAGAACAATGCTTTCAGCAACAACTATACTCCAGGATGGAGAAACCACCCGAATTTCAGCTGGAAAGACGGAGGTAACACTCAACCCCTACCCGGATTCGAAAAAAGACCGATAAATCAACCCTTCCAACCAAAACCCCAATTTCAAGATCAAAGTTCCAGTAGCCATCAAAACCCAATCTACTCAAAAATCGAAGAAATGTTGATCCAAATCATGACCAAAACAAATGAAGCAGAAAAGAAGGCCGACTCAAGAGCTGTTGATATCAGCGGAGCATTGTTTAAACATGAAGCCTACCTAATAAGTCAACAAGCATCATTACAGAATCTAGAGACTTAGATCGGACAAATTGCTCGAAAATTATCCGAAATACCACCCGGTACTCTTCCAAGCAACACAATCACCAATCCAAATGCAACAGCCAACGCTGTTACACTCAGAAGCGGTACAACCACTACCCCCACCAACTTCAGAACCAGTTACGGAAAAGGAATCCCCTGATAAAACGCAGGAAAGACTGATCCCAATGGGCACCGTACAACCCAAAGAGCCAGTCCAAACTTATATTCCACCTATTCCATACCCTGGACGGATGAAGCAGGAAAGATTGGAAGCTCAGTATGGGAAGTTTTTAGAACTCTTCAAAAAACTCCACATCAACATCCCTTTTATCGAAGCCATCGCCCAAATGCCAAAATATGCCAAGTTCCTCAAGGAAGTGCTGACAAACAAGAGGAAACTGGAGGAGCTATCACATGTCACCCTTAGTGAAGAATGTTTAACATTCCTCCAAAACAAGTTGCTAATAAAAATGACCGATCCAGGTAGCTTTACTATTCCTTGTCTCATAGGAAATTTATCTGTTAGCAATGTCTTGGTCGACCTATGAGCATTCAGTTAACTGACCGATCTGTTAAATACCCTCGGGGCATTGTTGAAAACATGCTTGTCAAAATTGACAAGTTTGTTTTCCTAGTAGATTTTGTGATTCTAGACATGGAAGAAGACAAACGTGTACCTCTGATTTTAGGAAGAGCCTTTTTAGCCACTGCAAAGGCTATTATTGACGTTAGCACCGGCAAACTCACTCTCAGGGTCAATGACGAGGCAATCACTTTTGATATAGGAAAATCTATGCAATATCTGCAGCATCACGATGACACATTATACTGTGCCAACATCAGCGATTCTATCGTGAGTTGCTATATGCGAGATTCCTCCCTCACTAAACCACTAGATACACAGATCTTAGCCGACATAGACACCAAACTCGTTTTAGAAAACAAAAACCTCAATACTAATGACAATAATCAAGAAACATCAGAAGTAGTATATGAGATAACTGAAATTAATGAAAAGTCAAAAACATCAATTGAAGAACCACCAGCCTTAGAGTTAAAAGAACTTCCAAACCTACTCGAATATGCTTTCCTCGAAAAAGAATCTCAACTCTCAGTAATTATTTCATCTCACCTTTCTAAAAAGAGAAAGACGAACTTCTTCAGGTTCTTAAAAACCATAAGAAGGCCATCGCATGGAAGATCATGGATATCAAGGGCATAAGTCCTTCATTTGGTACTCACAAAATCATCATGGGAGAAGAATACAAACCCGTGGTCCAACATCAAAGACGTCTCAATCCCAACATGCAAGATGTAGTGAAGAAAGAAGTAATCAAACTCCTTGATGCAAAATTAATATATCCAATCTCATATTCACCTTGGGTTAGTCCCGTTCAAGTAGTACCCAAGAAGGGAGGAATGACCGTTGTAATGAACAAAAAGGATGAACTAATACCAATGAGAACCATCACAGGATGGCGAGTGACTACCGGAAGCTCAATGACGCCTCAAGAAAGATCATTTTCCGCTTCCTTTCATCGATCAAATGCTTGAACGTTTATCTGGAAAAATGTTCTACTGTTTTCTTCATGGATTTTTTGGATATTTCCAAATTCCCATTGCTCCTGAAGATAAGAAGAAAACCACTTTTACATGTCCATACGGAACCTTCGCCTACCGAAGAATACCGTTTGGGCTATGTAATGCTCCAGCCACCTTCCAGCGATACATGGTGGCCATATTTCACGAAGTGATCGAACACTCTATGGAAGTATTCATGGATGACTTCTCAGTATTTGGAGACTCTTTCATCATTGCTTGAAAAACCTCGACAAAATGTTAGCCAGGTATGAGGAAGTAAATCTAGTGCTCAACTGGGAAAAGTGTCAGTTTATGGTTAAAGAAGGCATCGTTCTCGGCCACAAGATTTCTCAAAAGGGATTAGAAGTTGATAAAGCAAAAATAGAAACTATCTCTAAACTTCCGCACCCAACTTCAGTAAAAGCCATTAGAAGTTTTCTAGGTCATGCAGGATTCTATCGTCGTTTCATAAAAGACTTCTCCAAAATTGCTAGACCTATGACCAAACTTCTAGAGAAAGACACACCATTCGTATTTTCTGAAGAATATGTTAAATAATTCAACGTATTAAAAAAAAACTTGTAAACGCACCAATCATGACTACACCCGATTGGACCATTCCATTCCAAATCATGTGCGATGCAAGCGACTTTGCAGTTGGAGCCGTACTCGGACAACGCAAAGAAAAACACTTTCACCCAATTTACTATGCTAGTAAAACTCTTAAAGATGCACAGAAAAATTACACTACAACAGAAAAAGAGTTACTAGCAGTAGTCTTTGCCTTTGAAAAATTTAAATCCTACCTAGTTCTTTCCAAAACCATAGTTTACACCGATCATGCCGCCGTACGATACCTCTTCAACAAGCAATATGCCAAACCCAGACTTATCAGATGGATTCTACTACTACAAGAATTTGACATTGAAGTTAAGGACTAGAAAGGAGCAGAGAATGTAGCTGCAGACCATCTATCACACTTAGAATGCCCAGCCTCAGAGGAGCATCATAAGGAAATCATCAATGATAATTTTCCACATGAAGTTCTCAATCATATCCAAGCAATCATACATGAGAAGTATGAAACTCCTTGGTTTGCCGACTTCGCGAACTATCTAGCTTGTAGAATCCTAAGAAAAGGGCTTACTCATCAACAACGGAAGAAATTCTTTTCCAACCTTAAGTTCTACTTTTGGGAAGACCCTTATTTGTTTAGGATAGGTGCCGATCAGGTTGTTCGTAGGTGCGTAGCAGGAAAAGAAGCCTTAGATATTCTCAAACACTGTCATGAAGGACTTACTGGTGGACACCACAGTACCGCCACTACGGTCAGAAAAGTGTTTGATGCAGGATTTTTCTGACCCACCATATACAAAGACACACATGCTTTGATCCAAGCATGCGATGCTTGTCAAAGAGCCGGAAACATCTCAGCCAAGAACGAGATGGTTCAAAAAGGCATTCAATTCTGTGAAGTCTTTGATGTATGGGGAATAGATTTCATGGGCCCATTTCCTAACTCCTTTGGAAATAAGTACATCCTTGTAGAAGTCGAGTACGTTTCTAAATGGGCAAAAGCACAAGCTCTTCCCACTAATGATGCTCGAGTAGTTGTACGATTTCTGAAAAAGTTATTCTCACGATTCAGTACTCCGAAGGCCCTAATCAGCGACAGAGGTACTCACTTCTGCAATACCTTGATGGAAAAATTCTTAGCACGATATATACTTCACCACCGATTGGCGACGCCTTATCACTCTCAGACCAGTGGGCAAGAATAAGTCTCGAATCGAGGAATTAAAAGAATATTAGAAAGAACTTTAGGAATGAATCGCAAAAATTGGGCAGAAAAGTTAGATGACGCATTGTGGGCCCTTAGGACAGCCTAAAAGACCCCCACAGGAACAACACCTTTCAAACTTGTTTATGGGAAAGCATGTCATATACCAGTAGAACTAAAACACAAAGCCTACTGGGCCCTCAGAGCAGTGAACTTTGATCTAATGTCTGCCGGAATAAACCGGGAAGATCAAATTCACGAACTTGAAGAACTAAGAACATTGGCCTATGAAAATTCCTGGTCTTACAAAGAAAAGACTAAACGTTTGCATGACACCCATCTGAAAGGAAACAAAAATTTTCAAGTTGGCGATCGAGTGCTGTTATACAACACACGTTTACGTCTTTTCTCAGGGAAATTAAAATCACGATGGACAGGTCCATACATAGTTGAATCAGTTTTCGACTATAGGACAGTCGAGATTTCAAATTCAAATGGTCACACGTTCAAAGTCAATGGACATCGATTAAAACCATATATCGATGGACCATTTGAAGAAATTTTGGAGGTAATGATACTCCGACCGACTAAGTAGACATATAAGGGAACATGGTCTAGCTAAGACCATCATAAACTTGGCCTTGTAAATAGTTGTTATAAAAAATAAATAAATAATAAAACACGGGGCGTGCCTAAGAAAGCACGGTACCGTGCCGCACTGTGCGGGCTGGAATCTTCGCTGCAAAATCTTAGTCAGACTGGTTCGTAACAGAACTGTCAGAGTGAAACAACAGGACCGTGCTTCTAAAAGCACGGGGCCGTGCCTAGAATCTGGTTGGCTATAAAAGACACCTCTTACTAATGCATTCCTTGCACCAACCAAAACCAAACCACTCCTCTCTGAAAATTTGACATGCCTACTGAAATGAGTGAAGCAATTCCCGTTTCTCGACAACCGAGAAACGACGCCCGCCATGTTTCCAGAACCGAGCTTCTTTTGAAACTTCAAGAACTCGTCAACGAACACACCGAAATGAATTTCCTTGCTGAGATGCATCTCGTTCAACTCACTGAATCAGTAGAAAACATGAAAATAGAACTTTGAGACATTAACGAACAACTCCAGTTTCAAGTTCTCGGTTTCACATACTTTCCACCACCAGGGCCATTCGGAGGAGGGAACCTTTCGGGGAAATCTAGGAACCTTAGTTTTCTACTTTCATGTGTAAACAAGTGCACTAGGCACATTGTGTTAGGAATTCCGGGCTTAACCCAAATATTTTCTTATTTCTAGGAAAACCAGGCTTACCTCGTATTTGTTTTAGGACTTTTAATTTTAATGAAAAGTAATTTTTAGGATGATCAAACTCTTAATCAACATACTAAACTTCATTCTAAAAAAATTCCAGCTCTCGCGTTTGGCTGAAAAATCAAAGAAACTTTGAATGACACAGAGCATGGGTCGTACTTCCTGAAGCACAGGACCGTGGTCACCTTAGAATCTTCAGCATGATACACGCTAACTCCGTACAATTCTCTGAATCAAAAACATTTATTCCCCTAGCAGCACAGGGCCGTGCTTCACGAAGCACGGGGTCATGCCCGACTTTCCAGTCTCTATATAATGCATGCAAAAACTCACTATTCCATTCACACCAAACACAAAAATTACTGAAATGGAAAGCAAGAAAGTTGAATGGAGGCCAGTGAGGAAAGGCAAGCAAAAGGATTCATCCTCAAATCTTGAGGAGGAAGTCATGATGCTACAATGCATCATAAGAGACCAAGTCGAAAGCAACATCCAAACCGAAGCTCGCATGATCGAGTTAATCAACAAAGTCGAATTGCTTCGGTTCGAAAACTTCCATGTTGTGGATAGCCACAACAAGGATGTGGCCTTCAAGCTCAACTATCTTAACCGAGAGATCGCAAAGCTCGACAAAAAGCTTTCCGAGCTCTTAGAAGCTAGACGAGCCCCACCACACATTCAAGACCTGTTCGGGAATGGTGGTCGTTGAAGTCCCGACTTTGTCTTGCTTTGAAGTTGCTTTTGCCAGTGTTATGTTTTATGATCTGGAATTGTTATTGTATTTTCCGTTAAACTATGCTTTAATGAAATTTAGGACTTTAATCACTGTCTTGATTCTATCCATCAAAGAAAGTGAACCGGATCGACAAATAAACAGAATAAACAGTTAAAGAAACTGTCTGCCTCGTGCAGCACGGGCCGTGCTTCTAAAAGCACGGTGTCGTGCTTTTGAGTCCACGACAATTACGATTTTAAAACCAATAAAATAACTTTTTCAACCACTTAACCCTAAAAACAACTCTGTTCATCACCACAAACCGCCGAACATTCATCAATTTCACTAATCTGTGAATCAATTCTTTGAATTCCAACAAAAGGTATGTTAATTTAACAAAACTATTGTTCGATTCCATCGTTTTAGGTCTAGATTAACCCGAAAATTTCACCAATTGATTGAATCGGCTTTAAACCCGAAAATAAGATAGGATATTCGGTTAGATCTAGGATAATGATTTGTTAGATAGGTTTTGTAATAATCTTTGTTGGAAGAAATCATTCGGGTTCGGATCTTGGGTAAAATATATAACAATTGAAAACCCAATTGAAACAACCGGGTAAAAAAACGCAGGTTCGAGTCTTGATAAGTTTGAAACTAGAATTAAAAACACGAACCGTGCTTTAAACAACACGAATCGTGGTCACCGTTTGGTCAACATGAAGTCAAAATTGGAAGAATATGAAGAACAGTAGCATCACGGGCCGTGCCTACCTAAGCACGGCGCCCTGCTTTTCTCTCTGTTCCAGCATATAAATTATTTTCGATACATTTTAACTAATTTGAATACAAATCGCAGATGGCCGAGTATGGAGATGACATTCATGCACTTGTAGTCTTTCCCGGGCGTGATTAAAGGAATAGGAGAGCCCAAGAGAGATTAACCTACCTAAACAGACGATTTCCAGAAGAAAACTTCTACGCCTGCAGGGACACACTAAGACAAGTCAATCAATGGAACCGGTACAAAACCCTGGTTAGAGGACCGTGGAAACGAGTTTTTGGTTAAACAAGAGAGGCTATACCGGAACTAACAAAGGAATTCTTGGCTTCTTTCTCTGTAAAGACCAAGAATATATGGGACGAAGAAGCCATTGAATTCAGGTGTGGGGGTGAATGGCACACAACTTCTTTCACCCAATATGGGATTGATCTGGGAATATGCACGGCTGAGGAGACAGACAATGAAATCTGGTACAGAGCAAGAACAAAATTTGTAGACAAAGACGGTGATGATGATGCTGATGCTGGAAACACAAGGATGGAAACAAGGGAGCAGCTTAGCTACGTGACCGAAAACTACAATGCAAGCGTTTCAAAGAGCACGACGCTACATGACCCACTTATAAGATACATTCATTGCCTTCTCAGCCACACTGCCACTGCTAGAGGTTAGAGTGAGTGGGTTGTTAATTTGAGGGATCTCTTGGCACGGTATTGCATGAAGACTAGCACCCCATGCAACATCACTTATTTATTCTGCAAGTTATTCACGACAAACGCAAATGCCAAAGGGAACAAACCAATTTTTGGTCGAGCATGGATTTATAACCTATATGAAGCCTATTGTGTAGATAGAGAAGGAACCTGAAGCCCAGATCCGATTGCTCTTAGTCTTGGTTTTTGTAACAGAATGCAGATGGTTCAGCGGAATGGTCAAAACCCGGATGTGTGGAGATTTTGTGATGCTTATAACCAGGTTTGGGACCATGAGGACCCGGCAGAGATGTTACTCCAGGACGTGACCGAGAGGAGAGGAGGATCACCGCCTAGACAGAGCCGTCGCCGCACCTACCATCAGAGAGGAGAACCATCTTCATCAGGGGCCGGCCCTAGCTCGTCACATGATAGCAGATATTCTTTCGAGGGCCTATACGGCCTAATTGATTAGTTCTCAGCAAGAACCACCGCCTCATTTGACAGGATCACAGAGCAGATGGCTGCCTCCGATGCACAACGGGCAGCCGAATATGCAGAAACAAGGCGAGAGATTAATAGTTTGGGCTATCGCATGGATAGGCAGTGGGGACCATTTGACCCGGACACGGGTAACTGATGGGCAGCGGCACTGGTAGGTCAGGGTATGGGCATGCACGGGTTGGTAGTACTTTCATGACATTATTACTATTATGTTTATTTGAACAATATACTTTATGTCTTTTGTTTGTTGGTTTGGTTGGATACTTTTATAGCCGTGGGTGCCAAGACAGTATTAGCAGGTACTTAATTAGCCCATGTGGGCAAGGGATGGATGATTTCATACCCAATTTTCAGCGAATTATGCTTGGTTATTTGTTGTTGTGTGCAGTTTTATATTATACAGGTACAAAACAGGAAAACAGACGATAAACAGGGGATGCTCTGTCGAAATTTCGTTAACCCGTAGGGAAGTACCTCTCCATTATAACCCACCATACTTTATTAGAATTTTTATCTTTTAATGAATCTTTTCACATTGAGGACAATGTGAGATTCAAGTGTGGGGAGGGGAATTATTTGACCAATTGTTTGCTCAACTAATTATAAGATTTTCTAATTTTTTTTGTAGCAAATAAAGACTATTTCTATAACAAAACCAAATGAAAATCCAAGAAATTGTTTTGCAAATAACCAACTAGAAATCTGTATAACCAAAAAGTGAAAAAGTCAAAAGAAGTTTTGTATTACTGAGAATAAATTTATGCAAAATATGGCGTTTATACCCAATTCCTCCGTTACTGTGAGATAAACCTCATGCCATATAAATATTTTTTCGGAAGATATGAGTGAGTCATATGTTTCGTGTGATTTAAAGCTTGTCGCAGATTTTCATTTCAAGACCGCACGAAGCATTGTATAAGAAGAAGGTAATGTTGTCACCTTTCCCTCAAACCAATCCCCAATATACAAAACCTTATAACCTTATCCATCTCACCAATAAAGTACAACACTGGTCTTTTACCGGCAGACCCTAAAGAACTGGAAATGCATTCTTTCGATTTCAATTTTAGCGAAACCTAGGTTGCCTCCAGAACATAGGGAGAGAATTTTTCTCTCTAGCAATGAGGTGAGGAAAAAGTGGCGCCAAGACGAACGAAGGCCACCATTTTGTGGAGTTTCCAAAAGCGCAATGAAAAGGAGAGCAAAAATATATGAACAATGCCTAGGGTGCGGAAACTGGTCCCACGAAGGAAGATGTAGAAAAAGTCAAACTCAGTCTCAGCATGAATATACCAAACTAATGAGGGTGGGGGCTATTAGGCTCAAAGCCGAACGATCCATTAGAGTTGGAAGTTATGTTCAGAACAGGATTGAGGAAGAACTGATCCACATCCTCGACAAAACTGGTCTTGACAATCTGACCGTAAAAGAGTCACAAGGTTTGTAGTAAAAAAAGTTAAAAAAGAAAAAACAAAATTTAGCAAACGGGAGAAAGAGCTAACCACTGAAAGATATCTTAAGGCTCCCGACAATCAGTAGAAGTTGTATTTACCATCCTCACCATCAGTAACCCAAACCCTTGAACCACCACAACATACCAAATCCCTACAAAACCAACCCATATTACATTCTGATTTATGCGACTCTTCAAAAAGGTGGAGATTTGAACTTGTTACAAGCTTATATGTCACAGGTTACATGTTGACTAAGAGTGATCACATACATACATCACAGGTATGATCAGATATATAAACCAAGTGTGAGTGAACATTGTGAGAACATGACGTTTTGCATAAACAGAAGCTCATAAAAACAAAATCACCTTTTTACATATCATTACATATATTCCTGTGATTTAAGGTTGGATATTTTGTTCCCATTCTCTTGGAAGTCTCTTGGGGATATTTAAGCTATGGTCCTAACATGCTATTTTTAGACAATTTTCATATGTACATTGCTTGAGGACAAGCAATGTTCAAGTGTGGGGATGTTTGATATACATAAAATTATACATCTTTTTAGCATCAAATAATCTCTAAAAATTGCAACTTCTATCAAATAACATAGCACAAAAGGCTACTTATCGTAATAAAATATAATTTCAGGTTAAACCAAGCCCCAAACGAAGAAACGAGTGAAAGACAAAGAAAAACGAAAGAAAACACAAGAAAAGCAAGAAATATTCTCCCATGCTTCTGAACACCAGAAAAGACAAAAATCTACAAGAAAAGACAAATACTGGGAACAAAAGCACGCGACCGTGCCTCTTGACCACGGGGCCGTGTTCACCCTCAACAAAAACACAAAACGAATTTAGCACATGTAAATAAACAGGGGCGTGCCTACCTAAGCACGAGGCCGTGCTTCATCCTCCAGACTGCCTATAAATAGTGGCTCATGTTGCATTGATCAAGTAAGCCTTGAAGAGAATTCTATACGGTTTTCACTTATAAAAACACCCACTAACACTCATATTGAAGATCTAGTGAAGGGTTTGAAGGATTGGAGGTCATCATCATCAATCATCATAATCAACCATCATCATCATTAAGAAGGAAGATTCATCCACAATTGGTTAGATTGTTCAAGTTTAATCATGTGTTTGTTATCATCATCCACTCTAATGTTCATAACCATGCTCATTATGAGCAAAACTCCATTTACCATCTAAAATCTATGAAAAAGCTTTGTTTTACTTAATGATTACATAAAACATGTGATTGAGTTTAGTAAAGTACATGGTTATCTTGCAATTATCTTTTGATGAGAAATGTTTCACCATCTTAATTCAACAATTCAAAGTTGGTAATTGCCAATCCTATTGACAATTATTCATAATCGATTCATGTTCTTGAAAGATAGAATGCTTTGATAATTTATTGAAACATGGATCCTTATATTTTATTTAGAAATGATGAGATATAAGTTATGATCTATTTATCTAGTTTTGGTAATTCTGAAATAAAATTGTTAACACGATTGCTTAGGTTATCATGCCAGTTAAAAAAATCATATGTTAATGGAATGTGCAATTATAACCTATTTAAATCAACCGAGTGGAGGTTGTGTGATGAACTATAACCACCCAAGGTTGTTAGAATTGGTATTTGAGAAATCGATGTTAATCATAATCTTTCTACTTTACTACACTACTTGCCAACTCAAATTGACATTTTCGTGGTATTATGACACAAGGAAAGGGTTGAGTTTAAAATGCGCATGCTACTTTCTTTTATGTCATAGGATATGCTCACTTAGAAATGAGGGGCTATTCTATCATATATTATTACGACAAGTTTATCACATGTTTATTTAATAATCATCAAGGAATAATGGAGTGGATTCTTGATCTTAGATGGTAACCTTCATATAATTGAATTACTTGTTTAGAATTTCTCGTCTTGGTCACCTATATATTACATATAAGTATTTATGTTTTATAAAAAGTTCAAAAATCAACCTCAATATGACTAAAACCTCCGATTGAAGTCAAACAACGATTAATTGTTAGAAACATTTGTGTCCACGAATCGATACTTGGTTCTTACCAATACTATTCTACATATACGATAGGTACACTTGCATATTTTGTATGTGTTTAGTCTTAGTAGAAATCAGTTTTATAAATTTAAAACACGATCTTGTGCAAAAGCTAAATATTCAATCCTTTACATTTTACAAGCTACGCGCACACCACATCAATAATTATAACAAAAGGAACTTCAACCAGCAGGATTGCAACACGCAGTACAATAATTATTCACCGACTCCACCTGATGATCAAGGTTATTATGAGTCAAGTGAGTTTGATAGTGATGGGCCCGAGACACCAACGTTTGTAAGTCACCGAGAGGAGGATGATTACTACTACCATGAAGGTTCTCAGACGACATACATGGAACCCCAATACTATAACCAAGTTCACCAGACTCTCAAACAAGGTAATTGATGAAGGCCCAAGTATTGAAGAACAGGCCATGTTATATTTGGAGGCCCATGATCGTGTCTCCAAAGGTGGACCACGAAAACGGGCATAACTTGGCCCACGAAGCTTCGTTTCAGGCCCATTACTAGTCAATTCAAAGCTTGAGACGAGGAGCACATTGTGGCAAACTGCCTTGGCCCCTGTCCGAAGCCTAGAAACGACTCCTAAAAAAAGTTATGGGCCATTTTATGTTTTTTTTGTCAGTTTTTATGTTTTTGTTTTTGGGTTTGTGTTTGGCCCATGGCCCATTTTAGGCCCATTTCGTATTTGAAACTCTATTTATATTATGTTGATGTAATCTGAAGAGATAGACTTGAATTTTATAATAAATAATTTTTCTCTTCATTTTCCCTGACCTTTGGGTGGGATTTTTAGGGTTTGGAAGTTCATCACGGTATTCGATTGAATCAACGTGATTCGAACTTCTGTTTGGTTTTACCCCTGCATCAGTAATTATCAACGAGAACACTCTAACCAAGGGTACCATAGTCGGGCTCGTTATTATTAGGGAAACTCTTATCAGTGCTCAAAATGAAAACTTAACGCTTATCCATCTGAAGATCTTGAGAATTGTCGAATAAACATGTGTCTCTCATATGTTGAACGATCCTTACTGCAACCTCATCATTCAAGAGAATATCATCTGGAATTGTTAAGTTGGAAGTATGATGTACTAGAGATAGGAAAGGGTTTGCGAGCTCGTTTAGTTACCGAACAATCTCAGGCAAAACAGTTGTGGATATCTTCACAAGTTGGGCATGAAGTCGAGGAGGTTTTGGAAACACCAACTCAATCAATTATTGGGGAGCCAACGAGTGCATTGGTTGTGGTTAAAGATGATGATATAGAGGGACAGGGTTCAGATCTTTTGGGGCATGAAGTTGAAAGTTTAGACCCAATTGAAGACATAACAACCTTTGAAGACTCGGTGATTGAAGTAACCGAGGTGAATCTCGTTTGTTCTCCTATAATAATCGCATCGATAAATGAAGTTGGGGAAAGTGGTTCAAGCTCAAAGAAAAGGAAAGTGAGTTTGGAAAACCTTGAACAAAACATGGTGAAATGGCCTTGTATTTAGTTTACACACATGTCTACCACAAAGAAGAAGGTATGGACACACCACCTCAACTACCGAGCATACATAGGAAACTCGATGGGAAAATGTTCGGTTCGGCCCCAATCAACATTTAATGTTTCGAAGATAAGAAAGAGTGTGGGGGCTCGGCCTGTAAACCACCGAGCATATTTTGGAATTCTGAAGGGAATTTGATTCATTAGACATGCTGAACATGACAGGGGAAACAGAGCCAAGGCGTGTTAATTACCGAGCTTATTTGGAAAATTCGATAGGTAAATGTTCCATTAGACCACCATAATTTCTAAATCAGGTAACGGTCCGGCTAAAGACCTTAACAAAAACTTAGCGCTGACCGGGAGGTAACCCGACCTTTTATTTTGTTTTGTATTTATTCCAGTTATGTATATTTTTAATCGTTTGTCTCAAGTGTATCACCATAGAAAAGATCAAGTGTGGGGAAGCCACAAGGCTAGTTAGAGTTCAGAGTTTCCGGTCAGAAAGATATCTACTAAGCAGATTATCAGGTTCTTTTAGTATGGTTGATTCAGGTAAATGTAGATTTTGTTGTAATTAAAACTTTGTGGGTGTAGTTTCCTATAAACCCTCATGATACCTCACTCGTCCACCCGGACTACCGGGGGGGGGGGGGGTATAAAGGGCTTGTTGCATATGCTGCATGCAATCGTGATTCCTACGAAAGTGAGTTAGGTCTTTTAACATATTTACTCGTTTAACAAATTTAATTATGAAATTTATTTAACTCGGCCTGGTAATTAAAATTAACAGTTTTGCAAACGGTTTAAAGGACCTATTCTAATAGTTGTGAGAAGCGCGCTTCTACACGTATGAGAGTTTGCAGATACAGTTGAGTGAGTTGGGGAGATAGGTTCGTTTCGAACAAGTACGAGTGAACACGAGTTACTAATTGCTATAAGTGATTTCATTTTCATATTTAAATAAATTTTAAATAATAATAAAAGAAGAATGAATAAATAAACAATAAAATAATCTTTATTAATAAATAAAGATAACAGTATTAATTAAAGATACTTTAAATAACAATAAGTAAATGAAAATACATATATATTGTTTATATTATTAATATAAACTAAATAATGTATATATAAGTATACGTTGTTGGACAACGTGGAATTTAGAAAAGAAAAACATGTCGAACTATAGGTCCGAATATGAAAATAAGAGATATATGATTTGGACTATAGGTTCAAACATACTTTAAAAAAAAGGAAAAGATGGAAGTAGAAAAGAGTTATAGTTGATAATATTATTTAAGTTATTATTTTTCTTAAACAATAAGAAAATAAAAAGATATGTTTCTTAATGAAGAAGAAACGTAGAAAAAACAACAAGTAAACTAGAGGTTTATCTTGAAAAAGAAAAGAAAAGTAAATAAGTTAAAAGAAAGAATTTTAACTTGAAAAAGAGAAGAAAGAAATGATATTTTAAACTAAAGGTTTAAAATAAAGAAAAAATGTTTTGAACTAAAGGTTCATAATAAAATTAAATTGAGGTAAAGATTTTACAAAAGAGACTAGAGGTCTTAAACCGGATTGTATATCCGACTAACAAAAAGTTATACTCGTACTATAGGTGTGAGATAACAAAGAAGAGGGAAAGACCCTCGGACAGTGTATTGAAGCTGATCAAAAAGAAAAGGCTATACTCGTACTATAGATGCGAGGTAGTAACGGGAAAGACCCTCGGACAGTGTATTGAAGCTGATCCAAAAGAAAAGGCTATACTCGTACTATAGGTGCGAGATTGCAAGGGAAAGACCCTCGGACGGTGTTGAAGCCAATCCCAAAGCGAAAAGGTGAATACGCCCCCAAACTTTTAAACTTGTTTTCACATGAGTCAAACATGATTATATGAAAATGATTTACAAGGGACTACGTTTTCCTAAAACCATTATAAATGAGAGTATAAACCTAGCCTCAGGCTGTGGTATACGTGTGTATGGATCCTTACATATGTGGTAGTATGTGATGGGCACATCGCACCACCTTGATCGTAGGGCGCTTTCCCGCGGGAAGTACGATCATTGTGTATACTTACGGGGACTTAACTAAATCGAATGCTGCGGTGTTTGCTGAGGTGACCTAGAGTAGAGACTTGAATTTATAAATATGTTTTTTTAACTTTGTTATACCTAAGCCACGATGGGCCGAGGCAGGCGTAGTCTCGAGGGGTAATAATGTAAAAGAAAATATTTTAGCGTCAGCGTGTTCACCAGCACATCGCTGACGTATTTTTTAACATTTCAGGTGATTAAAGTATCAAGAATCGGAGCCATTCATGGAGTGGATGTTCTCAAGGTAGAGATGGCTCATAGTTTCAAATAAATTAAAAATTGAAAGAAATATTTAAACGAGTTTTATAAAAATCTAAACAAAGTTTATAAATCAACCATGTGGATGTTTATTATCCATGAAGTTTTCTAATAAATCAAAACATTTCATTAAGATGTACAAATTAACTAATGTTTAAATATATATATATATATATATATATATATATATATATATATATATTATTTTATTATAAATAAAAAGTTTATAAATAAATTAATATTTCAAAATATATTTTTAAAGGACTTCCGCTAAACTCTGATGCATTTACAAAACATGTATCAACTGTTGGTCACACGCCCAGGCCCTAAGTCGGGGTGTGACAGGTTGGTATCAGAGCCATCGATCTTAGCAAATTAGGTATTCAGTTATACCTAGGCTTTGATCAAATGATAAATAAATATTTTATTTCAAAATTTTATAAGTTTTTATACTTGAGTTAAATTAACAAATAACAAAATTTAAATATATATATATATAAAAAGTTAGGGACAAGATATAACAAGTACGGATAGGAAATGAACATTTTTACATCTAACCTATAATGTGGAAATAGTCGACTATGGTCCGACTATAAGAACATAGCAACTTTCGACAGAAAAGGAAGAAGAAAATACGAATTTCGCTTAAAAATTTACTATATAAATAGTAAAAAAAAAAAGTGAAACCAAGCAAAAAGAAAGGAAAAATGTTTGAAAAATGGAAAACAAAAATACTTGAAACATGATAAAGTAAAATAAATAAATTAGTAGATATAAAGAAATAAAGATCCTCATACATGATGAATGAGTGGACATGAATTATAAATATGAAATAAGAAGATGCATTCGTCCAATTGGTAGCAATAAACCATTTCATAGTAGAAAATCTTGCGTAGCACAAGATATGTTTTGATTTCATATATAACTAAATATAGCTAAGAATGATTGTAGAAAGAAGGAAAGAAACATTTCCAAAGAAGTAAGAGGAATGTTAAAAATATGAAGACCCACATTTATGATGAATAAGTAAAAGGAATTATAAAGAATAAAACCAATTGGTTATCCAATAGGATTTTCTAAAACCAATTCGTAATAGAAAATCTTGTACAGTACAAGATAGATTTTGATTTCCTTAGGTATTAAATCTATCTATGGATTTTGTAGTATGTCAAAAGAAGAATATATAAACTCTTCCAAAGAAGTTAAAAGTGAGAGAAACAAAGAAATTAATAACCAATTTAGAGACGAGGTTTGGGAGATGATTAATGAAGTTGTAGCTCCAATAATGAAGATGCTCAATGACCCTAGAAACTTAGAATCAAGAAAAAGGACTCAAAGCGAGCCTGATTCTTCAAAAGAAAGTTGTAACCAATTTAGTCAAGTAGACGAATTAAGGAATAAGAAGAAACTTAAACTTCAACCGGAAAATGTTTTTAAGAGTTACAAAGCCTATGAGCCTAAGAAATTCCTTGGAAATGAAAATGTCATAACCACATTGAGTTGATTTAAAGAACAAGAGTCAATCTTGAGAAATATTGATTGCACAAGCGAACAAGCCATTTGGTGTTCTTCATAAATGTTCATAGATAAAGCTTTAGAATGGTGGAGTATGTTAATTCAAGTTAAAGGAAAGGAAGCAATGTACAATTTAAATTGGGAGGAATTTAAAGATCTGATTTTACAAAATTTTTGCCCAATCAACAAAATAAAACAAGATCAGATCCAGCCATGGGACCAGAAAGTCATTAATAACAATCTCAAGGAATACAACGCCAAATTCTTGGAATATTTTCAAGTAACTCCGCAATTAGATAAATTGGAAGTTGACAAAATGATGAAATACATATCTGGGCTACCAAAAGAGACAAGAAGGGTAGTAGAATTTCATGTACCACAAACAACCTCCGAAGCTATGATGGTAGCCAAATATGTAATAAAACCGGGGGAAAAAGAGAGTAATAAAATAAAAGAAGTGAAGAAAAGCAAGAAAGAAAAAGGACCGCCTAAATTCACAAGACCCATTTTTGAAAATTATGGAAAAAGGCATCTAGGAAAATGTAAGAAGCTAATCAGCATAGTCATGTGTACCTTCTGTAAGAGAAAAAGCATTTAGAGAATGACTGTAGAAGGAAAGCGGCTACGTGTTTCACATGTGGAGAAAAAGTACATTACAAGAACGAATGTACGGAAAATAAAGCAAGTAAGAGCAAAAATAAAGAGAATAACGTTGAAACACTCACGATGAATACATGAACAAAAGTTAAGACAATCAATAAAAGACAATAGTAGGTCAAAGAAATGTTAACTCTTATAAATAACTATTAGTCTAGTTAACTCTTGTAACCCGTTTACAAACTCGTTCTTTAAACGAGAGATTTTGTAATGATTAATGGGTATTTAAGTCCCTAATATATAAAGAAAATATGAGCATTTAGATCATGTCTTTACACAAGAATGCTATTTTTTATTCAAGCTTAATAATAACATCCATCATAAATAGAAAAGTGAATATAAAGAAAAGGATTGATTAAATTAGACTTAAAGAAGATAGAAACTAAGAAAGAATCGAAAGGATGATCGATGGAAAGATCAAAAGCATGAAGAATAGATGAAGAATTCTGCAAAAGAAATTCGATAGATGGAATCCGAGAAATATCTAGTTAATATTAGTATATATTTAGAATACTAAAGGTAAGGTAAATAACTAAACACAATTGGCCAATGTGTTTAGTAATTTACAATTACTTACGAAATTCTAAATTATAAACTTACTATATCATCCAAAGATATAGAACTACCAAAAGAGATATATTACACTTGGAAGTATTAATAAAAAGTCAAACAAGATGACTATAGAAGAAAAGCTATCTATTCCTTATCAAATCACAAAGATGTATGTACAAAGGGGATTGCATAATTACATAAAGAGTGAATGTAAAACAAGATGGTGTAGCATTAGAGTATCTACTTAGGATAGTAGATTCAAAGAATGCTGAAGAGAAAACCATCAAGTCTGAAGATTTTTATCACCTATAAATTAAAGAATGAGAAGACCTGAATAACTAAGAACGTTGGAGCTTTAGATGTTTAAAACCCTAAGTGGATGTAAACAAATCGAAACCAAGAAAACCTCAAGAGTAAGTAATCAACGAAAATCAAACTTCCGAAGGGAAAGGTTGTGGCACAATCGACTTGTTAGACAAGAAAGATGAAGAAATCCTTAGACTCGGAAACCGAAATTGGATACTGATAATGGAAAGATACGCAAGACGATAATGAACAAAGCTCATAAGTATAGGATGCACTTTGAAAGTGACAAAACATACCACATACCTTAAGATCAAATTAGTGATAGAAGAATATGAACAAAGCTATGACTTCGTACGTAATGAAATCCATTTACATGTTGAAACCGAGCACAAGAAACCTATGAACTACTTTAAACAACCCAAACTCCCCGTGTAGAAACGGGTAATGATAACCAAGAACTTTAGTACAAAGCTCTCCAAGACTACACGCCAACACGATGCAAGATGAATTATTGTTAATAGACTAAAAAAGTTTACCCATCTTTCTCCCAACCAACGATTCGTACTCAATGGATAGCTTAACATGAAATTATGTGAACAACATCGTATCCCTATACGGTGTGCCACTATTCATAATCTCCAATCAAGACAGTTAAATTACATCTCACTTATGAGATACTTTCCAGCAAATGTTAGGAACTCGATTGAAATTTAGCATGACCTATCATCCCCAAAAGATGGGCAAAGTGAAAAGAACAATCCAAACGTTCAAGGTTATGCTCTGCGCAAGTATGATAGATTTAAGTAGAAGTTGAATAATTATTCGTATAATAAATTCAAGGCGCACCATACAAAACGATATATGTACATAAAAACCAAACATCCGTGTGTTGGTCTAAAGATAAGGGATAACCGAATGTCTAGAACCGAAATACTCCATGAAACGACAAATAAAATATTGTAAACCCGTGAACAAGTCAAGGTGGCATGAGATCGGCAAAAGAATTATATGTCCATCATAAGCCATTAAAATATAATATGTGTGATAGGATGTTAAATAAAATTTTGCCTTAAAAAGACATCATATGCTTCGATAAGAAAAGAAAACTTAGTCCATGATTATTGGACCATTTAAAATATTTGAACAAATAAGTAATGTCGCACTGCCCAAGGAAAACGAAAGGGATATACAATGAAATCCACATATCTAATATGTAAAAATATCTAGTCGATAAATCTTCGTCAATGCCTTTAGATGGTGTTGAAGTAAATGAAAATCTAAAAATTTATAAAATAACCCATACAAATCAAAGATTTTAAATCCAAAGAAAGTAAAAAAAAAAAAAAAAACCTTTAAAGATTGTGAAAAGTAAAATGAGACTCACGAAGAGGCCCCGAGTATACGTGGAAACTCGAATCCGTAGTGAAAAAGAAATACCCCCCACTCATTCTAGAAAGAAGCAATCTCGAGGACGAGATTTATTTCAACGTGGGGAGGATGTAACATCACGAAAATATCGGGTCAAAAATATCAAAGTTCAAAAAGTCCAAGGATCAAAAATGAAAAAAAAAAATTCTGAATTCGCGGCCGATCGCGATACGCGACGTACTTGGGCGCAACGCCATCGCGTATCGCGATGGAGATGTCTGACAACAAGATACGTGTCATTCTACGTATCAACACGTGGCACACAAGCTGACACGTGTCACCACGTGGCATAAAGCCATGACGTTGTGACACGTGTCCTGCCAAGTGTCACAACGTGACATAAAGCTCGCCACGTGGCACCGCGTCCGCCACGTGGCAAACCTACCCGTGACTCACAATAGCTACGTCGTGATACGCGACGGCTATGTCTGGGCCCATCGCGTATCGCGACGGGTCTCTTGGCCAGCTTATAAATAGAGGACTCCAACCTCATTTTTCACACACCATTTTCACACACACTTTCTCTCTCTAACATCTCTCTAAAAATACCTCGATAAACGTGTACCGACCACCTCGTTTTCCGTGCCACACAACGTCATCTTACCTCGTAACCCGTACCAATAAACCAACGATACCCCGACATACCCGACATTCTGTTTCGAAGTACGTGCCGACCCGAGACGACCCGACGTTCTGCCTCGAAGTACGTGCCGACCCGAGACGACGCGACGTTCTGCCTCGAAATACGTGCCGACCCGAGACGACCCGACCTGAAGTGCGTGCCCATGAGATTTGAAGACCGGCGTGCCTCGATTTGCGTGCCAAGGAGGTGTTGATCATTATTCTCGATATACGTGCAAGCGTCGAAGTGCTGCCCGTGAGTTTAGAAAATAATAAGCCGAACAAGGTATGCATAATGCTCGAATAAAATATTAATAAAATAATAAAGGCTTAGACCCTAGTCAAGGGTATAGTCTATACCTCGAAAATATACAAAAGAGAATAAAGTAAATGAATTATATAAAGAGAAAGATATAAATATAACTATTATTATTTACATAAATTTTAAATAATAATAAAAGGAGAAAGAATAAATAAACAATAAAATAATCTTTATTAATAAATAAAGATAAAAGTATTAATTAAAGATAATTTAAATAACAATAAGAAAATGAAAATATATATTGTTTATATTATTAATATAAACTAAATAATGTGTATATATATAAGTATACGTTGTTGGAAAACGTGGAATTTAGAAAAGAAAAACATGTCGGGCTATAGGTCCGAATATGAAAATAAGAGATATATGATTAGGACTATAGGTTCAAACATACTATAAAAAAAAGAAAGGATGGAAGTAGAAAAGAGTTATAGTTTATGATATTATTTAAGTTATTATTCTTAAATAATAAGAAAAGAAAAAAGATACGTTTCTTAATGAAGAATAAACGTAGAAAAAGACAACAAGTAAACTAGAGGTTTATCTTGAAAAAGAAAAGAAAAGTAAATAGGTTAAAAGAAAGAATTTTAACTTGAAAAAGAGAAGAAAGAAATGATATTTTAAACTAAAGGTTTAAAATAAATAAAAAGATGTTTTGAACTAAAGGTTCATAATAAAATTAAAATCGAGGTAAAGATTTTACAAAAGAGACTTGAAGTCTTAAGCAGGATTGTATATCCGACTAACAAAAAGTTATACTCGTACTATAGGTGCGAGATAACAAAGAAGAGGGAAAGACCCTCGGACAGTGTATTGAAGCTGATCCAAAAGATAAGGCTATACTCGTACTATAGATGCGAGGTAGTAACGGGAAAGACCCTCGGACAGTGTATTGAAGCTGATCCAAAAGAAAAGGCTATACTCGTACTATAGGTGCGAGATTGCAAGGGAAAGACCCTCGGACGGTGTTGAAGCCGATCCGAAAGCGAAAAGGTGAATACGCCCCCAAACTTTTAAACTTGTTTTCAAATGAGTCAAACATGATTATATGAAAATGATTTACAAGGGACTACGTGTTCCTAAAACCATTATAAATGAGAGTAAAAACCTAGCCTCAGGCTGTGGTATACGTGTGTCTGGAAACTTACATATGTGGTACGCGATTGGCACGTCACACCACCTTGATCGTAGGACACTTTCCCGCGGGAAGTACGATCATTGTGTATACTTACGGGTACTTAACTAAGTCCAATGCTGCGGTGTTTGCTGAGGTGACCTAGAGTAGAAACTTGAATTTATAAATGTGTTGTTTTAACTTTGTTATTCCTAAGCCACGATGGGCTTAGGCAGGCGTAGTCTCGAGGGGTAATAAAGTAAAAAAAAATATTTTAGCGTCAGCGTATTCACCAGCACATCGCTGACGTATTTTCTAACATTTCAGGTGATTAAAGTATCAAGAATCGGAGCCATTCATAGAGTGGATGTTCGCAAGGTAGAGGTGGCTCAAAGTTTCAAATAAATAAAAAATTGAAAGAAATATTTAAACGAGTTTTATAAAAATCTAAACAAAATTTATAAATCAACCATGTGGATATTATTATCCATGAAGTTTTTTAATAAATCAAAACATTTCATTAAGATGTACAAATTAACTCATGTTTAAATATATATATATATATATATATTATTTTATTATAAATAAAAAGTTTATAAATAAATTAATATTTCAAAAAATATTTTTAAAGGACTTCCGCTAAACTCTGATATATTTACAAAACAGGTAACAAATGTTGGTCACACGCCCAGTCCCTAAGTCGGGGTGTGACACCAGTTTCGGGTATAAAAAAAAGATTTGTGCTTCTCTAACAGAGCTAATAGGGCAGGTAAGACCTACTGAGCCAATACGACAAATGGTTGGTGCAAATTAACATTTAACTGTTTTAATGTGTTTATTCTACAATAGTTTTAAGCACGTAACTGTTTTTGTGTGTGTGATGGTTCTTGTTCTAGGGTATTATAAAAGCAATTTCCACTATATTTCTAGCTGCAGAGCGTAGATTCTGTTTTATACATATCCACGAGAATGTGAAGCTTCAATGGAGAAGCAAAAGGCTTCAACGATATCTTGTGGAATTGTGCTACATCAACAACTGTTCAAGAGTTTGAAGCCAAGGTGGAAGAGTTCATGAAGCATAATGTTGATGCATACAACTGTTTGCCAAAAATACCCCCATTACATTGGTCATTGGGCAAAGTCTCACTTCAGAGTGTAAGAGTGATTATAGGATCAACCTCAAAAATATGTTTATTGATTATGAAACTATATAGGAAAAGGATACAACAAATACTCCATAAATCATGGAGGTTAACAAAATTAACAGATACACAGTTAATTAAAAGATATGCTATAATATGATCTAATATCCCCCCTCAATCTACATGGTGGTGGACCAAGGCGGAGCATAGTGCGGAGCTGCTCAAAACGAGTACGAGGTAGACTCTTAGTGAAGATGTCAGCCACCTGAAGATTGGTTGGAACAAATTTCGTGTATAGGCGACCCGAGGCAACAAGTTCCCGTACAAAATGATAATCAAGATCAATGTGTTTGGCACTTTTGTGAGAAACGGGATTCTGAGTCATGAATAAAGCACTTTTAGTGTCGCACAGAAGTGTGGGCCTGTCCAGTGGCAGGGCATGCAATTCACGAAGCAAATGGGTAATCCATACAATCTCGGCAGCGGTATTTGCAATGGCCCGATACTCAGATTCACAACTTGATTTAGAAACAGTCGGTTGCTTTTTCGCACTCCAAGAAATAAGATTCCCCCCCCCCCAAAAAAAAAATATAGAGTAACCTTATGTGGAACGACGAGTCTCAAGACAACGGGCCCAATCGGCATCAGAGTAACCAAGAAGAGTGTTCCGCAGAGGCCGAGTAAAGTGAAGACCAAATGAGACCGTTCCTTTGACATACCGTAAGATCCGCTTAACAGCTTGAAAATGAATAGTGGTGGGAGCATGAAGGAACTGACTAACCTGATTCACAGCATAAGACAAGTCAGGTCTGGTGATTGTTAAGTATTGCAAGGCACCCACAAGCGAACGGTATAAAGTTACATCCTCAAATAAAGGTCCATCAGAGGTGAAGGACTCATCAGGGGAGAGGGGAGTGGTGGCGGGTTTGGAGTCAAATAACTCAGCCCTGTGAAACACATCCTTAGCATACTTGGACTGGCTTAAAAACAAACCATCATCAGTGTAAGCAACTTCTAGGCCAAGGAAGTAGTTGAGATTGCCAAGATCTTTTATAGAGAATTCAGCATTTAAACGAGAAACAAAGGCAGCTATAATATCCTAGTTATTTCCGGTGAGGATGAGAATGTCTACATAGACTAGCAGATACATAATCGAAGAGCCGCGCTTATAAACGAAAAGTGAAGTATCCGCTCGACTACACGAAAAACCATACGCAAGGAGAAAGGTACTCAACCTTTGAAACCAAGCATATGGAGCTTGTTTTAAGTCGTATAAAGCCTTTGATAACTTGTAAACATGATTCGGGAAATCCGGATTAACAAAGCCGGGTGGTTGCTCCATGAAAACCGTCTTAGTTAAGTGCCCGTTAAGAAAGGCATTCTTGACATCCAATTGGTGGAGATGCCATTTTCTTAACACGGCAAGAGACAACACAGTTCTAACAGTAGAGGCTTTAACGACCGGGTTGAAGGTGCAAGAATAATCGAGACCCGGAATTTGGGTGTAACCTTGAGCGACAAGGCGAGCGTTATAATGATCAATGGAGCCATCAGAACGATACTTTATGCGATAAACCCATTTGGAACCCACAACATTGGTCGTAGTCGGACGTGGTAAAAGAGTCCACGTATTGTTGTTGCACAAAGCCTCAAATTCCTCATTCATTTCCGCCAACCAGTTCGAATTTTTAATGGCCGATTTAACTCCCTTTGGCAATATTTCCTCATAAAGGGTAGCATGCAAAGTATGATGGTTTAGAGTGGCAAATTCAGCGAGGTGTTTAGTTTTTAAAATACCATTCTTTGCACGAGTACGCATTGGGTGAATATTAGAGGGTGCAGGGTCTGGTGAGACAGGGAATAAATTGGGTGAAGTCGTTGGGCCGTTGAGAGGGGCAGGTGGGCCGTTGGGAGAAGCTGGTGGATTGTTCAGAACTGGTGGGCTGTTGGGCGCAATTTGGTTTGGCTGGTGGGTATTAGGAAGTGGGCCGATGAGAATAATGGGCTTAGGAAGAGTGTGAATCAGTAAAGGTGGGCCAGGTGGTAGAGTGCATAAGGTGCAAGGAATAATGGGATTAGGTAATTTGGTTGGAGGAGTAGGTACTGGTGGAGTGGGGAATTGGGAAGTGGACGAGGTGCTCGGTGAGTGTAAGTCTTCAAGGAAGCTATGAAGTTCAGATATAGACTCGTTTAAGGGAGCCGATTGACCGGCAAAAGGGAAGATCGTTTCGTTAAAACGTGCCTGGCGGGTGATATAGATACGAGAGGTAACCGGGTCAAGGCAACGTTAACCCTTATATTGAGTGCTATACCCAATAAAGATACACGAGATGCTCCGTGGTGCCAATTTATGAGGAGAATAATCTCGCAAATACGGGAAAACTTGGCAACCGAAAGTGCGAAATTACCATAATGCGGTTCTTGCAAATAGAGCATTTGGAAATGAGACTTGTTGTTCAAAATCGGTGTGGGTAATCGATTAATGATGTATGTAGCTGAGAAAAACGCCTCTACCCAATAAAAGGCATGAACATTAGCATTAAACAACATAGCAAGACCAGTTTCGACAATGTGCCGATGCTTTCTCTCCACACGACCATTCTGTTGAGGTGTGTACGGACAAGAAAGTCTATGAAACGTGCCATTTTCTTCAAGTATTTGTCGAACGGTGTGATTGACAAATTCAGATCCGCCATCCGATTGAAAAACTTTTATCTTTCTCGAACATTGTGTTTCAGCAAGTTTGATAAAGGTAGTGAGAACGGAATAAAAACCTGTCTTGGTATTTAACGGATAGAGCCAAGTAAACATCGAATAATCGTCAACAAACGCCACATAATAGCAAAAACCATCCTTAGAGGTAACTTGTGAAGGACCCCATAAATCACAATGGACATGTTCTAATGGACGCAATGACCGCTTGGAATTAGTGTCGAAAGGCAATCTGTGACACTTAGCTAACTCACAAGACTTGCAAATAACAGGCTTAGGCAATAAAGATGTAACATGCAAAACACCCAATTTATGTAATAATGAAATAATGTCAAACGAAACATGTCCAAGGCGATTGTGCCATAATTCAAAAGATGCTTTATTTAAAACATTATGCCTAGCAACAAGAGCTTGAGGTCCATCTTTAAGCACATAGAGTCCGTTCTCATAGTGTCCTTTAGCTAGAACCTACTTGGTTTTGCGATCCTGAATAGTAAAAAATGGTTGAGATAATAAAACATCCACGGGTAGATCCGTGGTCAATTTACTAATCGAGAGAACTTCTTCGTTAAATGAGGAACAACCAATACGTCACGAAGAGGAAAATTATTACCAATAAATGAAGTACCCATGTGTGTAACGGGAAGTGAATCACCGTTACCAAAAGTGACACGCATATTACCTTTGGGAGGCCCGTGATGGTGAAGAGATGCAAGATCCGAAGTCATATGCGCTGTGGCTCCGGAGTCAGCCCTCCAATCTGGAAGATCATGGGTGACATGACATTGCGCGTGGAAAGCCTTAGCAATGTCATCAGCAGTCGAATGTTCTCGTTTAGTAAAGGTATAATCAGAACAAGCAGATGCATAATGACCATAAGTCCTACATAATTGACAATGAGGGGATTGGTTATTCGACCCACGGCTGCTATTACCACCACGAGAGTTACCACGGTGAGAGCCACCACGACGAGATTCACCCTGGCTGCGGTTTTGATTAGAATATGATCGTGAGTGCTGAGCATTAAACGCAGCAACAGGGGCGGTAGCAGAGTGAAGCGATTGAAGAAAGAGCTCATGGCTTTCCACTTGAGACATAAGATCCCGAAAGGCAGGAGGTGGTTTGACAGCTTTGATGGCGGTAGAGAAACCTTCAAAAGACGGTCCAAGACCATGAAGAAACCAATGAACCTTTTTGGACTCATTAACTGGCTGTCCAATTGCAGCCAATTGGTCACATTATGACTTAAATTTGCGACTATAATCGGTCACCGAAGAGGTCCTTTGAGAAGTTGGTGAAGCGAATCACGAAGAGAATGAGCTCGCTCAATCGAGGGGTTGCGTAGGCTATTTCAAGGGCTGCCCAAATCTGACGGGCTGTTGTGAGACCTATAATCTCGGTGGCGGCCTCTTGAGAGAGAGACGAATTGATGAGTATGATGGCCCTTTAATCACGTTCAACCCAGACCGGGAAGTCGGGATTAGGAACGACTTTGTCTTGAGCGGTAGTGGTGGGAGTTGGCTGAACAGAGGTGCCATCGACATGAGAGAGGAGCTGCTGGTAAGGAAAAAATGGGAGTAATAGTATGGCGGAATCTGAAGCAGAAGAAGAGGAAGCCATGGAATACAGCAGAAATGAGGATGACGGCAATTATGGTAAAGAAGGGTGGAGGTATATGGCTGATACCATGTAAGAGTGATTATAGAATCAACCTCAAAAATATGTTTATTGATTATGAAACTATATAGGCAAAGGATACAACAAACCCTCCATAAATCATGGAGGTTAACAAAATTAACAGATACACAATTAATTACAAGATATGCTATAATATTATCTAATACAGAGGTAACTTTCTTTCACAGCTGACAAATTATAGTTTAGTTTTTGCGTAAGCAAACTTATTAATCACCGACTTGGTTTGTGTTAAGGAGAGCGCAAACAAATATGTTATTAAACAGGTGTGAAGTTCTAAACACAAGGACCACATAAGGAAGGGGCAAACCTATAATTAGTGATTTGGATTATGTAAAGGAATATCTGATGAAATGATGGTATATGTGTTAATGTTATAGAAAAATCTAATGGCCACTCACACCTAGTACAACCAAACTACTAGATAGCATAAAGAAAAATGCTGCCAAGTTAACTATTTTGTAGACTGGTCGTTAAAAGTAGCAGGTAAGCGGTGCGAAACATTAACAATATGTTGTTGATGTGGAGAGTGTGTGAGTTGTAGGAGGTGGGAGTTGAATGGAATACCCTTCAAGCATGACGTTGATCCTTGCTACTACCTAGAGACTTTGAAACAAGTTGCTATTAGTTCACTATTGGACCCATAAATGGAACGAATATGTGGCCGAAAGCACCCTCTCCCACTACCCTCTCCCACATTGCAAGGCCCATAAAGAAGAGGAAAAGGAACCAAGCTGAGATTAAGGATGATATGCATAAATGGGGAAAACAGTAAGGTTTCAATATACAAGAAGCTTAGTCACAACCAATTGAGGTGGTGCAAAGGGAAATGAACATCAAATGCATGTTAGATTCCATTTATTTTGATTATTATATAACTAAGATATTAGGGTTTAATATTTGGGATGGTTTTGTTTATGGTTATGTAATTGAGATATTAAAGTTTAGTCATTTAGCATGGTTTCTTTAGTTACGTGAAATAACACAAACCACGAATTCAGTTTGTGACGGGTCTAAAGTCGGTGGAAATTTACCAACACTGCTTAATCTAAATAATGCAACATGATGGGTATTTGTATTTTATTTTAATACATACAAGAGAAATTGACGGAGATTAATGTTGGGGGCTAAACGGACAGCTATCACAAATGTTTTGACCAAGCTTGTAATTTTCATTTCCGAGGCCAAACATGCAAATATTATCAAAATACAAGAGTCATTTACACAATATATTAGATTTTTCTTTTTCATCTTATTGTTAAGTAATTTACATAATTAGTCAACGTGGTTAGATAAAAAGTTAAGACTACGTTTTCAAACAATTGTGAACCTTTATAACCAAAGTTACTGTTAGAACTTAGAACCTAAACATGTTTTTCAAGTTATAAAAGCGTAAACCACATAAAACAAATGTTTGAATTAGGTCCAAAGTTTCGTTGTGTAACTTCAAGCTTTGATAACAAGCTTAAAATGAATAGCCCCAGACTTGGCAGTTGGCCTCTCTTTCTACATGCTAAGGGATATTCAAATATGTACCAACTTAATCACTATAAACCAGAAAACATATCTTACATGCACTAAAACCAAAGCTCAGATTTTGCCACTATATGCTCTTAAATGCATCTAAAATTAATCAATTATAACTAGAAATAGCGAGTAAATTTTTGGTTTGAACCATCTTAGATCGCAGCTGCAGTCATCCATCTAAACTAAATAATAGCAAAATTCCAATGTCAAATAGAGCATCAGCGGACATTTCACAAAACAATGGACTAGTTACAATCGCGCTCAATAAGCAACAAAATCCCTTGTAAGGATTCTTAAAAAAAAACAAAGATACAGAACTCCAAAAGTTAAAAAAAAAAAAAAAAAAAAAAAAACTTGATATGTTAACTTAAACAACTGTTAGGATACTCTGTAAAACTACTAAAGCTGATGAACACAGATCATCAAATTCGGATAGGTGATAAAAAAAACAACAATCATGAACCAATTACCTCTTAGGTTTAAAGCTAAACCAAACAGGGTTCTTGTTCCCGCTTAGCTTCAACAATCGGATAACCCGTAATCATCTACATAATTTGACATATTTTATGTCCCTGATCATTGTTCTTACAAAAACGACCTACACAATTATCCCAATCTAGTATTTTTACACCAAGTAACTAGCAATTCAATTCAGTAACAGCATTACTCAAACAAACTTAAGACTTCCAATCGCAGTAGTCGATTCAAATACTTGTCCAAACTCCAAACACCCCTTAATTAACCCACCAAAAGAAAACCATAACAAGATTAACAGAGTAACCACACACCTGATTCATATAAAACGCCGGGAGACAATTAAAAAACAGGATCCCAACTGGGAACACCTTCCCCTGATCTGGGACCTTTTTTTTGTAAAAAAATCCCGAACAAATTGATCGGGGAACCGGAGATACCTATTTATCATCTTATAACAGATCAAACCAAAAAAACCAAAGCATCTAAACATGAAATAGATAATTATAAGATAACACAGCGTAACATGTAACAACAGTCCATGACATGATAATAATAAAGTTAAAACATCACACAATCACAATCATCATCCAATACACAAAACAAAAGCACCAGAACATAATATAAAAAAGCAGCAGCAGCAGCTCACTTCTTCAAGCTTCCACGAACACCCGGACGCGGCTTGGACTCCACAACAGGTGCAAGCACAGCGTGAAGGTTAGTAATCTTGGATTCATCGTACGGCAGCTTAGGGTGCTTGGACTCGTGGTGAATCTGCATGGTTTTGATGTCGGGTGCGGTGATCTTGCAGTGAGGGCATTCGAATTTGGCGTGGCCGCCTTTCAATTGGCCGGTCCGATCGGCCACTCCGGCCTTGCCGCCGCCTCTGTTGGTGGTGGCCGCGTCGACCTTCGCCTGGATTTCCTTTGCCGTGTGCTTCTTCGGCTTCGCTTTGCCGGTCATGGTTAAGAATAAGAAGATGCTATTATTATTATTAGGGTTAGGGTTTGGGGTTCGATTCAAGAGGAGGATGAGGAAAGGGGGAAAAAGAGGGGAATGAAAAGGGGAACAAGTAATGAATGCCGATTGGTTGTGTAATTTATGGACCTAAATATTCATAATAACAATAATAATAACAATAATAATAATTAGTATTAGTATTAGTATTAGTATTATAAAGTTTAAACCCATAAGAACAACCCGTTCCATAAACTTTTGTAATGTAAAGGAACCCGTTCCATAAAATTTTGTAATGTAAAGGAAATTTTATGTAAGGAAATTATATTTGTGGATATATTGTTGATATCAGATAAATTTTTAATATTCACTGAAAGTGGTTGTAAGTGGAAAAGAAAATAAATATAATGACAAATTTTGTTGTTTTGTTGGTTCCATAAATAATTGGATGACATATTTAAAAGGTCGGTTTGACCGTTTTTAGAATGACCAATTTGGGTATTTGTAAAAGTGAGAGGCTAGTTAAGGAATGTGGTTGATCAAAAGGGTCATTTTGGTTATTTTTACTTAAATGTATAAAGCTCAATTTTTGTTTATCCATAATCAATTTTAGTTATTGGGCCTAAACTGAATCTAAAACTAAAAAAATAACATTATGTTACGAAACATCCATATATTACCACGTTCACTAGTAAATGACCCCCGCGCTTCGCGGCGGGTTTATGTATGTAATGATTTGCTAAAACAAATAAACAAATTGAGTAACCACAAACGAATTTACATGAACATAATCAATTAGCAATAACACGACTTGCTTTACCAGTTGAACTAAATGCAAAATATGTCAAATTTTGTTGCTAACCTGAAAGTTACATTTAAAAGTGTTTACTTTCTTCGGAATTAAAAAATGTTGCAAGGATGCTCCTTTTGTGATGTTAAGGCATGGTCTTATCTTGTCTGGTCTCAAAACACCGCGCTATCATCTATATAATCATGCAAAGGTACAACATTATGTTCACTTGTTCCTTGCATCTCATAGGCCGAGCTACTTAATCAATTGATGAGAATTTTATTGAAACTAAGCCTTTGATGGATCATCGTCGATGAAAACAAAAGAATGAACACCCTCTTTATTATTACTTTCATTAATATTCTCACACTCTTAACCTCCTTGTTTCTCTCTATGATGAATATCCGGCTCCTTTACGGTATCTTGTGTGTACATGTGTCTTTAAGTGTGGGTTCACTTTTAATACAAATAAAATAGTTAAACAAATGATAGATTTAAGACTTATACTCCGTATAAGTCTTATACGCCACAACTTATACGCCCTTAACATAGATTTCTAACATTTTAGCTCGTTTAGCAGTACAAGACCTAGCATTAGACATTTTTGCACTAACAAACTCCCCCTTGGATAGTGCTAGGTCCTTGCATCTTCAATCAATCCTAAAATGCTTCTTACGATAAGCTTTCCTGGCCTTTTCAAACGACGGATTCATTGATTTTTGTTGTGAAGTTGGACGAGGTACTCGACTTGGCATATATTGAAAACGATTCCATGAAGCCTGAGTAATCCTCTCCTGACGTTCAGCCTCAAACTCCGCCTCAATACGCTCTTGTTCAGCACTAACTTCTCTCCAATTAGTTTCCCAACACGTTCAGAATGTATCTTCTTATCAAAACATAATTCAAAGACCTTCTGGAACTGATTAGCTTGAGTTTTCACTTTGTCGTATGTACACTGTATCCTGCTCGAATGTATAACTTCTATGTATTTCTGAGAGAAATTTACCAACCACATAGGATCATACACACGTATCATATCATACTTCTTCTCTCTACAATCCAAATATATACTTGCTTCACCAGTTAATGCCAAGTACGCCCATCAAAGGAAATAAGGATGAAAATCCTGTTTCATTGGGTATAACGGTATAACACGTAGTGAATCTGGTCGTGCATATCTCAAAGTTCGTATCAACTCTCTTTCAGGATTCTTTCTACCCCTTGACATAAACACTCGAGGTACCTGAGGTGTCCACTTCTTGATCCTCTTTTTTGCTTCATTTACCATAAACTCCCAAATATCCTTCACAAGACCACTTTTCAGCTTGTATAGTAGGTCATAATGTGTACAAATGTCATACACATCAAACCATGGTAACGACTTAAGCTCCATCAAACTATTGAAGTATTAAACTCCAAATAGTCTACGTATAGCAATCTTTCGAATTTTACACAAATAAGCTATACTTATGCACTTCCCCAATGCCACGTCTTTTTGCGTTGTCTTGTAATATTTCACCGGATTCAAGTATACTTGTTTTGTTTCAACAGTGTGTTCAGAATACCAACCCTTCATCTCCTCCTTAGTGAATTTCTTCGGTTGCTTCAAAGGATCTGGTTCCATTTCAATTTCTTCATCGAATACCTCATTAAAGGCATCAAACTCCTCTAATTCTCCAACATATTTAACAGAATCCGATCTCTCACCAAATACAACATCTTGATTCAACCAGTCTTCATTAATACTTTCCTAACCTATATCTCTCTCAAAATCAAAAGTTAGATCATCCACAGATACGTCTAACATCTTTTCTAGTTCAAATCAATCAATAAGTACCTCTCCTTCTTCCAACTCATCCACCATATTTGATATTCTGAATTTCGAAGGATCAAGATCTTCAAATTCCTCCAACGGTTTATTAGTGGAAGTATCTTTAGTTTCAAACTCCTGCTGTGGTTCGTCAGTTAGAACGTCACCACCATCAGAGTCAAACTTTTTATCAGATTTCCCAGACATAGCACCAGCACCACCTTGTGGATCATCATCATCATCATCATCCAGATCATTAAAATCATCAGCTGAGTTGCCAAAATCCAACTTTTCCTCATCTTCCTTTTCTTCTTCTTCTTCGTCTTTCTCTTCCTCAACAACCTTGGTTTCCTCAACATTCTGTTCAGCAAGTAAAACCACAGTTTGAGCAATATCTACCACGGGTTCATCCACCTGCATACCCATATCACTAGATCCCCCAGCCTGCACAGAGGCATATTCTTTAACGACATCATCAACAATGATAGGATCTTCAACTTTAGACTTTCCTTTCTCAGTTGCTTTTTCATTATCATACTCAACACGAAACATTCCCTCAGCAACACCAATATCACCTCCATAAACTCGTTCAAATAATTTGTCACTCGCTTCAACACGATCAACTTTTGAGTTAAGTCTAATACCGAGCTTCTTTTCAATGATAACAAAATACTTCATGTGCTTGTACAAAAAATCATCCTATATCTTTATCTTTCTTTCACTTTCATCCAAACTCTTCTTGATTTCAAGATTTTCAGCTCTCAGTCTATCGTTTTCCTCAGCCAAGCTTGTAATCCGAACTCCTTTATTATCAACTTTGTCTTTCAACATATTGAATTCAACCCTTGACAGTCATCCAACAACAAGTAAGCATCAGAATAACTCCCAAAAGATTGTTGTGAAACATTAGGATCGACTTTAGGAGTTTCTTTGGGAAATGGTTCTTCAACCGCTGCTGTAGATCGAGGAATAAACTTTTGAGTAGTTGCAGTCTTCAAAAGTTTATCAATTGCATCATTCAAACTCATTTCAAATATAAGCGTCTTTTTTAGCTTCAACAATAACATCAGCCTTGGAAGTGACATAAGTCTTTTCAACATGTATCTCTTGATCTTTAGCTACCTCAACATTCAAATCCTCTAGTTCATCAACCAAACTCAAATCAATTTTAGTCCTTTTAACCATATGTTTGATACGTTTCTTCTTTGGCTTGCTTGACTCGGGCTCATATGTATCATCTCCATCAAATTTCTTCTTTGAGCGCTTCTCCTTCATCCACAAATCATACAATGCACGAGGATCAACCAATATCCTCCTTCGAGTCTCAGAATTAGACTTTTCTTCCTCACCATCTGGATCAATAGTGTATTCAGTACCAACAACATATGGTTGTTGTGCAACAGGAGCAGGAGGTGTTACTTGTTCAGCTTTAACAGCTCTCTTCCGCTTCCTATTGGATCTTTGAGAACCCTCAGCCTCATCAGCAAGTTCAGCCTCAGTTTTTACAAACCATCTGTAAGTCCCGAATCTGGATCACTACAATATGATATCAACACAAACACGATGTTTGTGCGGAATCCAAACACCGTGGTGATTCAAGAACAATAATACGAAATAATAATGAACACGATGTAAAAACTGAGGCTGAAATTTATTTTAATCAGAAAAATTAAAAAAATTACAAAAATATGTCTGTCTTATTTTATTTTATTTAATTGTTTTCAAAAATATTTTGGTTGATCTTTCTATCAAAGTTGATTGTTCCTTCAATACTGATTTCTTGCAACGGAAGCATATGAAGTATCTGAGATTCAAATTGGATGATGTTATCAAAAACGGGGAGACGGTAGAGTATTGGATGCAGATGCTGAAGTTGCTGATCACTGAAGTTGCTGATTATGTTCTAGTAAAGATTCTGAAGATCTTGAAAGCATCAGTCTAAGGGCAAGATTGTTGGGTCATAAATTGGTTAGACTGACGCGTATCAAAAGGCCATTACATGATCAAGACTAAAGTGATGCAAACGAAGACGTGTTAAAGAATTACATTGGTGCAATACCGAAATTCGGTTAGGCTAGTTTGAAGTAAAATAAACAAGAACGAAGCTATAAACCAAGGGGGGAGATTGTTGGGTCCATATTTGGTGGTTTGTACTTAGTTATGTGTTTATTGGGATGGGCTACGGGTTTGCTATGTAAACCGAGAACTATAAAGAGTTCTCGGTGGGCTTGTGATTAATATGGGCCTAGGTGTTTTGTTTTCCTATATATAGTTTACATAATGTATAGGGTAGTGGTTGTTCACATTAAGAGAAGTTGCTAGTTCAGTTGTTGGTCAGCATAAACGAAAATTATAGCCACCATCTAGAGAGCATAAGATTCTGTGTGAATCGGTTTATGTATCAGACGATTATTAATAATAGAATCGTATGCATTGAAACCATATTACATCGTGTTCATTATATTCATATTGTTTGTATTATTGTTCTTGAATCACCACGGTGTTAGGATTCCGCACTAATATCGTGTTTGGGTTGATATCATATTGTAGTGATCCAGATTCGGGACTTACACCATCGACTTCCCCCAATTGGTACGAATGATTGCATATGAACGTTCTCATTACCATGATCAGAGTCGCTCCATCCTTTCTCCATTTGTTCTCTGATGGTGCAATATAATATGGATCTCTTAAATGGCCAAAGATAGAACGAAAAATAGGAATTTCCTCCTCAGTCTTTTTAATGTAGGATTTCAAGTTAGCACACCCATTCTCCGACATGTGGGATAATTTCATTTCTTCACCCGTCTTAACAACCTCAGGGAATTGATGGTAATCCAAAATCTCCTCGTACCGTCCTTTACGTTGTCCCAAATAATGTACAATCACGTGAACCAAGAACTTATACGGTCTTGATAGTCCAGTTTCCAGATAAGTGACCCTGTTTAAATCGTTATGTATACCATCCTTAACAAACATCCCTTAACCATCCTTTTGTCCAAAGCAGTCGAATCAGTCGACTCATCACCTATCTCTGGTACGTCACATAACACTTGTTCTCAAATAATGATCTCCTTCTTTCGTACAACTGACTTGATACATTCCTCCTCTAGCTTTGCATTCTTCCAGAACTCTTCCACAATCCCCTTTACAACAACAGTATTTTCCGTAATTGCCTTTAAGATCCTTGAACGTTGAAAGAATGGCAATATAGGTCTGAATGGTTCCATCTTTTGGCTTTTTCCGTCCAAAAACACACAAATATTATGATTAACATCATAATCTTTCACCATCTGCACACACGAACAAACAATCAACATGTTAGAAGTTTTATAGAAAAATTTAACAATTCAAAAAATAACTAAGTATAAGGACCGTATAAGTATATTAACATGTAAGTATTAAGGTCCGTATATGTATGATATGAACGTGTAAGTTTATGGACGTATATGTATTTAAAACGTGTAAGTTTGTCAACGTGTAAGTTTTACAACGGATAAGTATTATGGACGTATAAGATTTAGAACTTATACGTCGTATAAGTCAATGATACTTATACGCCGTATAAGTGTCTAAACACTTATGCGTTCACAATCCAAACTTAGGTCAAATTCAATTTGTCCAAAAACAGACATAAATTGTTTGTCCAACATGAACAACTATGTTCGTTTAATCCTCGAAAGTGTATGTATTGCAAAAACCCTATAACCAAAGTCCAAAAACAAGTCCAATTATGAAGAAGTTTTCCGTAACGGTTTACCATCTGTAAAACCAACCAGATCTAAACAATTAGAAGAAATTTGATTACCTTTAATAACCCAGGTGGTGTGAAAATCAACCACAAGAGTCAACAAACACAATCAAACAAGTTATACGACAAAAGATTAAGAAATAACTGCACGGCGTATATGTTCTCTGAATAACGTATAAGATAAGATAATGAACTAATAAGCGTATAAGATATGCATATATACCATACACATATAACCCCGTATAAGTCTTGGACTAATACGCCCGTATAAGTCATAAAGACTTATAAGCCTTAAAAGTTTAAGACTTTTACGCTGATCATTTCAAACAACGTTTAAAACCGACAAATTTCACACTTTCGAACCCAATCAAGTCCAAATTGATGACCTTGATGAATCCATTTGAAATCTAACTCCAATTTTGAAAAACTCTGACAAAAACAGCCACTCGATTCAGATTCTCGAATATCCAAACCCGATTAACCAATCACCAAAGTCGAAAATAATACAGAAATGTAAAATCTTTTGCTGTATAAACAAAAGTTGTAATCAAAACAATTTTTTTCAAAAAAAAACTATTTACAAACTAATATATGAATATTAAGAAACATATTTATGTGAGTTGAGCAATGAATCATATTGATCAATCTGTTCTTCCATCACGGTTTTAAATTTCAGCTTCATTATGTCTGATGTTAAGTCAATCATTGGTATTGTTATCCACTTAAACTTTTAAACAAAAGATTCAGAGACATTAGTGTCACACCCCGACTAGGTAGTTGTGGAAGCGTAATACGGGAATGTAACAAATAACTCTGGTATCAACCACATTGTTTATACAGAAATTCAACAAACTACTTTACATCATATTACATTGTTTGGTACTAAGTTTACAAACTAAGTAAAAAACACATAACCAGTTCTCGTGGATGCTTATTCTTTAATATATAGTTGTATCTATCTACAACAATTCAACTTCACTTTTAACACTGAGCACGTAAGCGATTCATTCCAACTTTGGCTCACCTGAAAAGCATGTTAAAACGGGTCAACTACGTCTAGTTGGTGAGTTTCATGTTTCACGAGTATGAACAAAAATCAGTATAAGAGTTCATGAAGTTCAAAGTATGTATGTATGTATGTATGATGTTTTTATACTAAGCCACAAGTGAAACCAAAACGAGCTAAAACACATGGCCACCCTTGCCCATGCACTCCCGTTGGCATTTAACAACCACTTTGCCCCAAGTATGTACTATGTCTAACACCACATACCAGAATGTAATAAGTTTAAATGACAATGTGCAACTAGATTAACATGTTCCGGCATACCCCTCTGGCCCTGTCAGTTGGGTTTGTCATACCGATAGTACTATCCACACGCCACCGGCATGAAGTTAATCACTTGTGTTTGTGGGGACTTTCAAGTGTTAGTACTTAGATAATTCACATCATCACAAGTTTTCAAGTGTGTACGTATAAGTAAACACGCTTTCCACCCCAAAAGTTCGTAAAACATTTTAGAAAGTGGGGTCGTGAAACTCACCTTATCGTAGTACTGATTTGTTACATTTGTAATATGTATAATGCCTCGACTATAGCTCGTGTCTTATAATCGGTATAGTACGGTTAACAGTACTACAGTCTTTAAACTAAATTGGGCTGTATAACTAGTATGGATATAGCTGTTACGCCCAGAACATGCTAGTAGTCTTAGATTTTGACGTTGTACGTTATGAAATGTTTAAAACCAGATTTGGCTCAATTGCATCGTTTTTCATGCCTAGCCAAGATGATCGTTTATGCGTTTCGAAAATATGTAAGATTACACAAACTTAAGTAAAATACGGTTTGATAAAATGATTTGATTTATAAAAGAAGTTTAAAGTTTCGGTATTAGGATTGATCGCAGGGTTCGTTTCCGTTTTCATACGGGTTAGATTATACCAAACACGTACAATCCACCCGAATTGTTCGGAAATCTCGTAAAAAGTTAGTTTTTATCAAATTCATTCAAAACTATGATATTTGACCACTTTTGACGTTTTGACATACCAGTCAGTTCGTTAAATATAAAACTGCCGGTTTCGTTTAAACCATATATAATTTAAATCTTCAAATAAGCATAACTATTTATGTAATATATATAAATTATGAGATTTTTTGTAAATATAAATTAAATCTGTAGAATTTTATAAATTTTTTTACATAATTTTTATACTTAACTATTTATTTATAAAAATTCATTTTATGCGTTATAATTAACCGATAAATAACCCGTTTATATAAAACGACATCCGAAAATCCGATAATTTTTTTAAGTGGTCATAATACTATAGCATAACCCCTGTAAAATTCCCAGAACCTAATTATTTGCCCAAAATACCCTTTTGTGCATTTTTCGGCTGTTAAAACTCGATAAAAACGTAAATGCACAATATATACTTAGACATCTTC